>NW_006239456.1:239734-289143 GCF_000226075.1 Solanum tuberosum
AGAAGATGCACACAAGCCTTGTAAGGCAAAGGATGAATTACCAGATTTGTTCACAAGGTCAATTTCAGACGAGACTATAATCTACAATTCATAGTCCAAGAAGGAGTGTTGAGAATATGTCTTAGGATATTGCAGAAATAAAACAGTTAGCTATTTTTAGGATTTTTAAATTATGTTATTACTGTCTTATTTGACTTATATTTAGGAGTTAGTTCTTTTTATTTGTTATTTAAATTAAGCTGATAAGTTAGTATCTTATTTTTCTATTTTTAGTTAGGAATTATATCTATAAATGCAAGTCTCTGAATTATTAATAAAATAATTCCATTTGATAATACTGCAGTATTTTTTCTCTCAAAGTCTTTCTCTATTATTTTCTTTATTTCTTTATTAAAAAACCAACAATGGTTGCAACGTTTCGGCACAACTAATTAGGATTGGTTGCCACGTTCCGCCATAAACATTGGATCTGGCACCACGTCCTGGTATGCTAATTGTTTGGGTTTGGGTTCTATGAGAGGACAAATGACTTGTCATAATTGTGTATATTGTTGAGCATTTGATTATCGATATTGTATATGTTCGGTAGTTTGGATGTTTATAATGTTGTATTGACTTGCTTATGTTACACTTAGTGAGATAGCCGTGTGAACCTACCACTACACGGTGGTTGTATACTGATACTGCACTTGTTCTTATTTTTGTTGAGTACAGGGCATCTTCAAGAGGCTACTGACATACCTTGCTTCGAAGATCGGTGATCGGTGATTATACTTAATGATGTATAAAAATATAATAAAAATACTCTTTACTCTTAATTGAGAGATTCTATAAACCGACAACCATCACTATGAGCAACGTGATGATACAACGTCTCACCCACGCCACCAGAACTGTTCTATACCTTGTTGGGGTATAAGACACCTCAACTAATTGTATCCACTCAGCTATGCTTAAAAGAAATAAGG
Source organism: Solanum tuberosum (assembly GCF_000226075.1). NCBI lineage: Eukaryota > Viridiplantae > Streptophyta > Magnoliopsida > Solanales > Solanaceae > Solanum > Solanum tuberosum. Next base: position 240,703 of record NW_006239456.1, read on the forward strand.
AATTATCTAAAAACGTATGATCCTTTACCCATGTTGGCATACATGGTTATGAGGATTTTGAGTTGTCTGAACATATCTCCATATCGGTGCTCAATACTACTTAAAAGAGGTAACTACTCTGAAATATCTTTTGAACTCATAAATTCTTTTTAGAAATAAAAGTTTCTCTTTTCTCAGTGTATAAAATGATACATTTGGGAATACTTAGTTCCCTTAAACTTTTACTCAAAACTGCCTCTTTAAAAGTTTTCCACAAAACTCAGTTTAAAACACAATAATGGACTTTCAAAGGCTCTCAAGACTTATAACTTAAAATAGGGTTCATTTTAACGCTGAAATATAGACTTACCATCATTGTTTTCTCCTTTTGTTTTATATTAACAATATTTTAAGTATGTGTTACAAGTAATTAATCTTAATTTATATAGTGATAGTCTCTCACAAGAGGTCTTTGAAGCATAGATGTAAGTATGATACAATTATATGTTGTACTTCAAAAGAAAGCTTTGGAAAACAACATATTTGAGGATCTCCAATGTTGGGTGGCCCTGGTTGGGGTTGGGGATTGTTGAAGATCTGGAATGATTTGTGAGTAATCCAACATAATAGCTAGGTTCTATATATCATGAAATTATTCTGATTAATTTGTGATGAATTGAATTCCTTTTTCCCCCTTGTAGATTTAAAAATAATATGACGTGATTTGTGAATAAACAAACAAATAAAGTACGTTGAATATAATATGAAGTTATACGATTCTGTCATGACTTACATGTCATAATTCATTAGTTTTGATGTGATGACTTGGAAAAAAATTCATTCAGTTAACTCAAAATTATTTTCTCAAATAATTTGATTATTCATCAAATTCTAACCTATTAAACTTCTGTTTACTTTATATACCAAAGGAATGTGAAAGAAAATATAGGAAAGTAAATACATACCGAATAAAAACAAAGATCGCTATTTTCACAAGTTATCTTACCATATCCAAAAGGGGCTCTTTTCAATATTTTACTTAATAGAGTTGTTTTCCATATCCCAAATTAACCTTATTAATTAATTAATCGGCTCAATTTGAGATACAGTAGATAACTTTGTTAAGTAAAATATTGAAAAAGAATCTTTTTTATGAAAATATGAATAGTCTTTTTCTTTGATTAGATATGTCATATGTATTTACTTTCCTATACTTTCTCGCACATTATTCTTGTATATAAAGTGAAAAAAAATGATTTGGTTAAAGTTTAGTGAGTGATCAAATTATTTTAATTTGGTTTACACTGAAATGGAACGTGAGTCGATAGAAAAAAAAACATTCAAATCCAACTAGGTTTAGATAAAAGAACGTAGACTATGTAACCTAATACATGTATTAGTCAATTTGGTAAGTTGCAATATATGGAGTATTTCTTTTCCAATTCGGGAGGCTTCGCATACGAAAACTTACGCAGATTTTTCACCGACCTCCAAGATATTTTAATTCTATTCCTACGAGTACAAATTAGGAAATAGTAATTGTAACTTAACTAGACACCATCTATTACCAAAAGTACAAAATTTCCCCTAAAAACCTACATATACATATTCCTTTTGTTTTTCTTAAAAAATTGTAGCATTACAATTATTTGCATATCAATATGATGAAAAAATATATCGTAAAATGTTAGTCATAGTTTTTATAGTTTGACTCTAAAAATGGAAAGTATGACAATTAATATTGGACGGAGGTAGTAATACTTGAAATTTTCCACTCAAAATTATTTTCTCATTTATTTTTTTTAAAATAATTTGATTAATCATCAAACTTTAACCGAATTAACTTCTCTTTACTTTATATACCAAAGGAATGTGGGAGAAAATATAACAAAATAAATCGATACATAATTAAACAAAAAGACCACTAATATTTTCACAAGATTTTCTTACCAAATCTAAAAAGGACTCTCATTTAATATTTTACTTAATAAAGTTGTATACCATATTCCAAATAAACCCGATTTATTAAGTTGTATTTGGATGGTTTTACTTGGGTAGGTTTCAAAAAAAAAGAACGCATCCCACTAAGTGTGACATAGACGATCTAACCCAGTTGTCATTAAACTTGGGAAGCTACATTTACTATTTTTCTATATTATATTTCTTTCCCAATTCGGGACACTTACATACCAAAACTGTTAGCAATTTTTTTACCAAACCTCCCAAGAGCATTAGATTCTCTTTCCTATTCAAATAAGGACTTGTATTACCAAAGGTATATAATTCCCCCAATACACCTATATATACGTACTCATTCTTCTCAGGACTCTACATCGAATCAAGCTATGGAAGAAGAAAATCAAAGCAAGAAGAAAACAAACAATCCCAAGTCTTATCAAGAGAGGAAAGAATGCATAAAGAGGAAGTCAATGAAGCTTGCAACTCTCTGCGATATCAAGGTTTGTACTGTTATTACTAGTCCTAATGGGGAACTCCAAACATGGCCAGACAATTTGGATGCCTATAATGAAGTTCTTGATCTCTACTCTCAAAATCTTAAACCCGAAAAGAAGCACAAAGAATCATCAACACCAGTACCACAACTAGAAGAAGAACAAGGAGAGAAAGATCTCCTGACGCTAGTTGAATCAAAGCTTGCTGTTGTCAACAGGAGAATTCGTTTCTTGGAGAACAAGAATGTTGTTGTTGTTGATAAGGGGAAAAGAAAGAGAATTGAGTGATTTATTTGTATGGGTTTTTTTCGGTATATTTTCTGAATGTTTTAAAGATTGGGATCGTGTGTTTTTTTTCTTGTTTGTTCGAGGATTTACAGCAGTCGGAAGATTTATCTTTGATCTGCAAATCCTTTTTTCCTTTGTTGTGTTTCTTTTATCGGCAGTTGGTCCATTATGAATAGAACCCATATTTTACCCTTTTTATTCTTATGTATGTATTGAATTGAATGGTGGATTAATCCCTCTAGTAGAATGGAAAACCCATATGATTTTAATTCAAATGCAATACTTGCATGAAAAATTAATGTCAGATATTTGGTAGGGTAGGGTTAGGGTTTGCTAGGCCTGGGTGACATGTACCATAAGACAATAACTTCATAGAAAGTTAAAAATTAACAAGAATGTTTTTATTGCACTAAGAAGAAACAAGGAATGAGCAGAAAGGAGCTCCTTTATCAATGCTTACATTACTTGGTTCATAAAAATGAAATTAAAAGGGAATCATAAGCTGGAAAATGTTACAAAGGGAAACTGAGGAATTTAATCATTCCGAACATACAAAGACATGAGATATTATGCTGGATTTAACCACCTCAGGTGAGTCAACTGCGACAAATGCTTTTCTTTAGCATTGACCACCAGGTGCACATAAAAGCTTAACAAATAGTGATGTAAAAGAAATATGTTGTAACAAGAACTAGAATCAATTTAGACAGAATGAGAACAAACCCGTTGGAGGTGAGCACATGGGAAGCAAGACCTCTTCTTCATATCGCACAATGGAAATCGTGAACTTTTGTCACTCCATGGCAAAGTCAACTGAGGGATAGTCAGTAAGACATGATTAAAGGCATAGCTACCTAATCTGTATACATGCTACCATTGCTCCAGAGGTAAATAAGAATAGCTTCCATCCCTTGAGTTAATTTTGAAAGGTAAGCAAATTTGAAGGCTTGAAGCAAAAAATATGGACCTGTTCACATTAAGGTCATCCAAATGTAGTGGAAAAGAGTACTACTACTTCCACCATCTTACACCTGCCGCACACACCTTCCATATTTCATCGGGTACTTGCTACTTCCCACCAGTTTAAGTACCGAAGAAATCACCTAGCACTTTGTCTCTGCTGGAATTTTCACCCTGGTTTTCATTCACCGCTAGGCCACAATACTTGGCTACAATAAGATCATTCCATCTTCTTACCAAGAATTCATGTATTTGGTATGACCAGTAATTGTCCCCACTTTCCCTAGAGACCGCTATTTTGTTAATCAAATTGAACATTACTCAAAAATTTTGTTTTAGTTCTAGGAAAACCGTGTCCACTTTCCTAGCTCACTTGCAGTTATTTTATTCACCATGAAAAAATCAATTATATAATCCTTATTTCAGATAAATCTAATTCCTAGCTAAGTAAGGTTTGGACTCACAAGACCTGCTGCATAATCAACTTTATCAAAATAGTCCAAGACTACAAGCACTAGAAACAATTGTAGAATAATTCAGTATAACATATAAAGAATCTTACAATACTTTATGAGCTAAATTTTCTAAGTGCTTCTTTAGGGCTTTATTCTCCATGCTGAGGATAAGATTCTATTAGTTGGAATTCAAGCTCAGCAGACATTTCAGAACCTTCAGCCTGAAATCACAAAAACTAGTCAATTAACAAGTTACCAAAATGCAACATCGATTTCATGTCCAGGTACCAGTATATGTATATCAAAGGTTCAACTGATACATGCCTACAAAGCTTGTACATTTCTTTCCAATTCAGCTATATATTGAAACTTTCTGACTCGTAACCGCTTGGAGAAATCCACAAGCCTTGAAGAACGCTTGAATTTAGCCCTTTTTCTCCTCTTGAAATCTCTCTCTAAAGCCCCAAGTGTTTTGTAATGTGAAAAATAATCTTAGAGTCTGATTAGACCCTTAACTGGGTGAGGAAAATTTTGGGTAGGTCTATTGGGGTAAGGAAAAGACCAAAATACCCTTTCCTAAAATGACAGAAATGTCTTAACTAGAGAGGCTTCACTCAAACGGGCATAACTGCTTCATCCAAGCTCGAATTGAGAAAACTTGGCGGCGTTGGAAGGAGGACTCAAAGAACTTTAATCTGATAGTTCATGGGCCACCTAACTCTTTATGTTCTAAAATATATGGTCATTTGAACTTGACCAAAATCTTAAGAGAACTGATGCGTTACTTGAATGAATTTCTCTTTAATTCTTTTTTGAAACTCAAGGTGTTACATCTAGTGATCTTAACACCTAAGAAAATTTAAATCACTCGGTAAAATCATATTCACAGACAAAGCATGGCTCGAGTCTTACCTTAAAAACAATTTGGGTGTTACAATATCTCCCGCTTGGGATCATTCATCCTCGAATGATGGTTGTACTAGGAATGGAAAGGAGTTTACTCTTACTACCTTTTCTGAATTCTGAACTTGCCTACTTACATAGTTTGAACTGATTCATATCAAGATTCGGGAATCTCTATAGAACATAAGTCAAGAACGATGTTCTTTTGAACCAAGTCAAACTCTACCTAAAGTTATCTTGTCTGAAACAAAGGAGGTCTGGGCATGAAGTAAGGGTAGGAATACTATTCCTTAGGTAATATGACTGGTAGCTGTTAAGCTTAGCAATACTTCTCAACTATGCCCTTCTTTCCATATTACCAAACCTCATTGTCTGCAACTCATAGCTCCCACAAACGTACATGACTACTCTTACCAAAGTCTGAGCCTAATGGTATGTTCTTACTATATTCAAGCCTAACCCAATATCACAAGGTTCATGTCCTACACCTCTATAGGAAATCTCATCCTAAGAATATTACTCATTACCGCCACATTCAACCAACCTTGGCTCATATCAAGACCACCAAATGCATAACACATTTTTCCACATATTAACAATCCCATAGTCAAGCTTAGTACATTAATCACTCCCTGGACTCCTACTAACCAAGTTCATAGGAATTCCTCATCCTCTCCTCATCCCTACCATACCAACTGAAATTTCACGCATTACTACCCGGAACCAACTAATTACCCTCATTTAACTATTACTCATAGTAAAACTCCACTTTATTCCTCCTACACATTTTAACCTTAGATTTGATTAGATTACCATCACTACCATAATAAGAAACATCAATAAGATATTGGAAAGACTGGACTTTGAGTAATACATAAGATTTTTAATGGATTGATATATCTCTATAACTCTTTTTAAACACATCACTATCTAATTCTCCACAGTTGACTTGGTTTCTCATCATAGCATCTCCGTCTTAGGTCAAAAGCTGACACTTTAAAACTATGCATTTATTCAATCTTCTCTAAACTAGTCTACATTCAATTTACTCTAATATTGAGGAAATGCTACTCTCATTGCTACTAAACTCTCCACGTGTAGGCACTAAGATTCCTTCTAAGGCTTCTGTAACATCCCGCCTTAGAAAGAGCTAAATTTAGAAAGCAGTAAATTGCAAATAGCTAAATTGAGAATTTTGCAAGTTATGCTTAAATTGTGAGTTTTGGGTCATATTCAAATGACCATAACTTTCAGTACAGAATGAGCTAGTTGACTCATAAGATATATAATGAAAGGTATTGGAATCCTATCTCCAATGCGACCGAGTTTGCTAAATTAAGAGTTTGGATGAGTGAGATATGGTTGTTTGAAGTAAGCATCTCCATTAAGAAAAGTGTCCCGAATTAGTGAGTGGTATTTTGGTCTTTTCCTTACCCCATCATCTTAAAACGTGTTTAGTGTTATTTTTAGGAGTCAAAGCTGATTTGGGTCAATTTTCACAATCCTAAATTACGCTTGGGGTTTTAAGGGAGAGTTCAAAAATAGAAAAAAGGAGAAAATATGGAAGGTTCAAGGCGTTCATCAAGTTTTCTTGTGAATTGAATGATTGTTTCGCCAAGGGTTTGATCCCTAATAGGTATGTGAGTTCTCATAGTATTGGGATCGTTCACCCACACGCCAATCATGTGGATTTAATGCAATTTCTTTCTCAAAGATGAAGGATTTGAGTTCTTGATGAGTTTTCTTGAAGTTTAATTCATTAATCTTGATTGTTGAGGCTTTGATGAATTTTTTGAGATGAATGTTAGTAATTTGAGGGTCGATTTGAGTAGATTTTTGTGTAATTATGTTGGGTATTCGAATCTAAGTGAGTTGGAAAGAAATCATTCGATTCTAGGCGTATTAGGGTTAAAAAATGAGAAAGAAAATTTGTCGGAAAAAATTTAGGTAGGGGATAGCACGCCGCGCCAGCAGTGCGCCACAAATAAGTTTCTGTAGTTTTAGGGCCTGTGCCCCGTGCCACTCAGTGCACCAGGGTCACCTGCCCTCACCCCTATTTACGTCGTTTGGCCCGTCTGAGTTCTATTGAAGGATACCTTCACTCCTTCCTGATTCTAACTACTTTAAACTACATCGAGAGATCATTGATAACATGAATCATAACCTTGAATTCATAATTTTCAAGGTAAAGTTAGGAGTTGAGTCTTCAGAATTCTTTCGAGTCATTTTGAGAAGTCTTTTACAATCTTTTAAAACTTGTTTAAAGACTTGAGTTGCCTCTAGGCCCAGTAGAATGTTTATTTCTAAATATTCTGAGTTTAAGTATTTGAGACTTTTAAGTTAAAGCTTTCCTTTGAGTTCTTTTATTGATGAGTAAGACTTTCGTTGAGAGTTAAGCCAGGTCAAGGGTTAGCTCGGGGCAAGCAATGGTTCTTGAGTGCCAGTTGTGTCCAGGGTGTAGGCACGGGGTGTGACAAACTTGGTATCAGAGCACAGATTTCAAGAGTCCTAGGGTGTCTATAATGCCGTTTCTGTAGAGTCCTTGTTATTGGTGTGAAGCACGACAAATCTGTAATTAAAAGGCTGTGACATTTAGGAACTATCTCACTTCTTTCATACTCTTTTCGTGCAATAGAGTTCAACTCTATAAAGTTTCTTTCTAATTCGTGTTTTCCCATATCTTTCAGATCATGCCTCCACGAAGAGCTGTTTGAGGTCGTCCTGCTAGGAGTAATGTTGATCATCAGGATCAAGGGGTCCCCAATGCACCAGAAGTGCAACCCAATGGAGGGGTCACTAATGCTGAATTTCGAGATGATATCCAGATGTTGAGCCAAGTTGTGGCCAACCAGGCTGGTCAACAAAGAGGGAATCGAAAGGATGTGGTTGATACATCCAGAATCTGTGAGTTCTTAAGGATAAATCCTCCAGACTTCACCGATTCAAGTGTCATTGAGGATTTTTCGGAATATTTATGGAATGTATTTGAGGTGATGCATGTTGCAGATGCTGAACGTGTGGAACTAGTTGCATACCAACTGAAGGTTGTTGCTAGAGTTTGGTACGACCAATGGAAGAAGAGTAGAGTTGAATGTGCACCAATTGTGAGTTGGGTTATGTTCGAAGAGACCTTCTTAAGGCTTTTCTGTTCCCGCGAAGTGAGAGAGGCAAAGGTAAGGTAATTCCATACTCTTAAGCAGGAATCTATGTGTGTGCATATGTACAACCTCAAGTTCACTCAACTGTCCCGTTATGCTCCGGAGATGGTTGCTGATATGAGGAGTAGAATGAGCTTATTTGTATTTGGGTTGTCTCGTCTGTGAAGCAAAGAGGGTAAGGTTGCGATGTTGATAGGGGACATAGACATAGCAAGGCTGATGATCCATGTGGAATAGGTTTGTGATACCCCGAAAACTAGTAGGCAACATTAGAGCTAAACGTGAGGGTTAACGTCAAGGGGGAAGGGAAAGAGCCAAGGAAAATGGGCAACTGCCAAGGCAAGGGGCCAAGGCTGCCCAAAATTGGCCAAGGCACTGCCCACCATGACCACAAGAATCTTCATGACACATGGTGGCCACCACCCCGTGTGGTGCCACCCGTGGTGGTGAGGTAATAGCCTCCCTAAAGCTGTCCCAAAAAGGCTCTCCTTCACGAGCCACTTCACCTTGTGGGGGGGAATTCTAGGGTAGCCTAGCTACTGGTCAAGGGACTACGGGCACCTTCAAGGGTCGTGGTGCCCTTGACGGATCGTGAAGGTGGCCGTAGTGCCTTGCACTAGGCTGCCTAAAGAGGGTAATTTTGGGAAAATCCTAATTAAGTGGGTATTAAGTGAGGTCATTTTGTATAGTCTTAGTACACCTATATAATCTATTTTAACCCTTTTAACACTTCAATTAAGTCATTATTTCCACGACATTAGTGACTTACCTCTTTGCGCTCCTTCTTTTTCTTTTCTTCATCAGTTGTCATCTAATGAAGTGAGGATAATCACATCTTTCCACTCTGCCTTCACAGCATTAATGATTATCTTCTTAATTTCGTCTATGTATGGATTAAATAATTTCATGTAGGTCTGCTTCATCCCACAAATAGTAGAGGTAAAGTATGCTACAGAATCTACAAAATAAAATGTATAGAAATTACACGACATTCACTAATTTAAAAATATTATGATATAGTAACAAATAAATTTGTACCTTTGTATTCCTCCCTCTATACAAAAATGGGTTGCCTTCCGTTATGTTTTCGCTTTTCGTCGTGTGCCATCTAAGTAAACGAGGAATGAGCAAAGGAGAATCTGAAGACTTTCCAGAATGCTTTTCAAGATGACGAAAATACTTATATATCAAAACTTCCAATCAATAGAAAATTATGTAAATTTATATAGTCTATATATTACTGCATAAATAGATAAGAGTCGATAATAAATCGATAAGATGATAGATAATAAATACCAAGAATGATCAGGGAAAGCCATATAAAGCGTATGATGCATTATTCTTATTATTAAAATCTTTTTCTTCTTGTTCACATCAATCTTCTTCTTCAAATAGTTATATGCTAGCCCAAACGTGTAATGACCTGGTTGGTAATTTTTTCAAAGTTTCATGAATTTACTTTTTTGCCCTTCCGATGTTGACCCTAAATTGTTTTTAATCGTGTTTTGAAAGTTGGTTTTAAACTTTGATTTTTAAAGTTGAGTATTTGGTAGGATTTGAGTTTCAAAGGCTTAAATTGTTAAAAAGTAGTTTTCAGTATCTTTTGGAGTTTTGAGTGTCAAAATGGAATTCCGTCAATTTCATAAATTCCGAAATGTGGAATCTTACCAATGAGAGTTGTCAATTTCATATTCAGATTCTTTTTGAGGATTTGAGATCCTAAGTTTGAAGTTGTAGAAAGTTTAGCCTTTGGGTTGACTTTGGTCAATATTCAGGGTTCGGATACTCGGATCGGAATTCCAAGAGTTATGTTGGATTTGAGGGGTGATTTTAGGCCAAGATGAGATTTTGGTATATTTTTGAGAGGCCCCGAGCTTCTTTTAACCTTTTTAGGCAATATGTTAGTTTCTTGTGGTTCTCAAGGGTGTTGGGTCAAAGTTTCTTAGGGTTCTCATGGTTGTTGGGTCAAGGATACCTCAGATTCGTATTTCTACTGTTCCATTATGTGTACGAGATTCCGAATGAATTGTAAGGGTCCTTCTGTTGTTTTCAGTGTTGGCTAATTTATCTAGTGTCTGTGTGCTGCAGATTAGCTATGGGCTTCTCACTTCAGCGAGCATCACTTTCACTAAGTGTGGGTCACGTTCACGAGAGGTTAGACCAACTAAACTTTGTGATCATGAAGTGTTGTGTCGCAATTGCGACCTTTGCTTACGCAATCGCGAGGGCCATATTTTATTAGGGGTGTGCTTTTGCAAACCCATGGCCACTTTTGTAATATCAATGAGGAGTTTTGGTAAACCCTTGGAGGTAGGCCGTGGTCATGATGACGAGCCGTCTGGAGGCTTGTGGGGTTGAAGTAGTGTCAACATGGTACGATGAATTTAATCAAGTAAAGACCATGGAAGATATGACGGACCGTGGTCACTTTCACGGATCGTGATGCAGCCCGTAAAGAAGTTCCAGTAGACAGGTTTTGAGAAGCTACATTTTGGTTGGCTAAGTAAGGACCACGGAGGCCCAGACGGGTCGTGGTCCTCACACCGGTTCGTGATATTGATCATGAAGGATTTCCAATGGACATACTTTGAGGAGTTACATTTTGTTATGGCTAAAGAAGGACCACGGAGACCCAGACGGGTTGTGGTCCTCCTGACGGCCCGTGATGCTGATCGCGAAAGATACCAAGAAAAGGGGTTTCACACTGTCTAAGTGTGAGACCACGACAGGCCTCACGTACTGTGAAGCTCATGACGGACCGTCCTACCGTCCATGAAGCAACCCGACAATTCAGTCTTACTTTGAGTAGGACTCCTTTTAGACAAACTATTTGAATTAATTAGGTTTATTTTATGTTTTATCTTGTTATTAGATGAAGGATAGACTACTTTCCATATTATTGACTACTTTGGTTTCATCGATTAACATTGGATTGAGACTTGAAGTTTGATTCGGTATTTGAATATCACGATTTCCTTGAATTTACAATCTTCGTAAGTGATTTTTTTTAATGTGTTCATCTTATATTTTTGCTTATTCACTTGAAAGCCTGAGTGGCTAAACACCACAACTAGGGTTGTGGGAACTATGACAAAAACCTAAGTGTAGATTCACAGAATGAGTAGAGTGTGATTGTTAATTGCAAAATATAATTCTTACTTTTGATGTTCATTCTTTCTAATGAGTGCACACATTAGAACTTGCATATATCTATCTAAATTAATACCCCCCCACAAACCCTCACCCATGTCCCCATTTCCTCAAATATAGGTGAGTCTACTATCTAAGAAAATAACAAATATATTATTCAAAACATTTATATGAAGCCAAATAATTAGAGAAGGTGGTTTAAAATTTGTAAAATGACTTCTTTTGAAATTAAAATCATTGTTTAAAAAACGAAAGGTTCAAGAAAATAAAATGTGCAACATATAAGTGGATTATTCAATTATGAATATGAATAGTACATATTCTTAGGTATAAATATTAATTTTGAAAGGAATTAATTTAAAATTTAAAATTTATCTATTTTTAATAATTTAAATCATCCATTTTTATTATTAGGGGGAGAATATATAGTATTATTCTATTTATATATATCTAATGTCACGCACCGAGCCTACACCTTGGGTGGAACTGGCACTCGAGAACCATTGCTGGCCCCAAGAGAACCCTTGGCCTAGCTTACTTACTCAACGGAAGACTTTAAGCATTAAGAAAAGAAATCAAATGCAAGATAACTCAACTGTCTCAAAATTAACTCATAATGCTTTAGAAATAAACATTTAACTTAGCCAAAGTGGCAACTCAAATCTGAACATAAGCCAATAACAAAGTAAGGACAAATGAACTAACTGACTGAATATCTATGAAGCCTCTAATAACTGAGATGGATGTCGGGACAAGACTCATGAAATCTTAATGAACTAAAATACTGAAAGCAATAAGAGGGATCCTCCGGAAGTAAGGAGGCGCACCAACAAAATCTGGAGCTCACTAGAATCAACGATGCGCTGGATGCTGATCCTGGTTACCTGTGTCTGCATCATAAGAAGATGCAGGCCAAATGGCATCAGTACATTGAATGTACGAGTATGCGAGGGGAAATCTAAAACAAGACATAAGCTTGAAAGGAACTGAAGAACTTACCTGGCTCAAATAAACTCAACTCAACTGTACTTATTTCAATATAAAGTAGTGTAAATAAATGCAGTATAAAGAAAAGCTTTAAAACATGGTTTCAACTCTGTGTATTTAGAAATATAATAATAACTTTGTATGTATGCAAAGATACAATATGAACTCTGTTTGTATATAAAAATATAAATATTTCTGATGTGTATAAAAATACTAAATACTAATGTGGGAGTTTCTCTAACCGACAACCATTACTTAAGAGCTATCGTGATGATACATCATTTTACCTCACGTTGTCAGGGCTGTCTTATACCTTGCCGGGGGTATAGAACCTGAACAACTAAGTGGATCCACTAGTCTATGCTAAAAAGCACTAAGGAATCATCTAAAAAGTATGTACCTTTTCTACCCATGGTGGCTACATAGTTTATGGAGGCAGTGAGTTGTCTGAACTCTCCCTCATATCGGTGCTCAATACTACTCCAAAAATATGATACTAGCTCTTATGTTTTTAAAAACACATACTTCTTTCTGTGATTTAGGATAATTGTTCAAAAACTTAGATCAAAGGCTTTTCTTGGAAATCAAGATTTCCTCTCTTGCTTAATTGTGAAAGCATTTACCCTTTAACTGAAAAACTAGCTCGAAGGCTCTTTTGGAAATCAAGGTTTCCTTTCTTCTTTAAATGTGAAAAAAATTTACTCTTTGGGAATACATTGTCCGGATATACTCATTTGAAGAAATGGACTTCAAACTTTACTCTTTACTCAACTCAAAACTCAAGTCTTAAAACAAAGTTAAAACATTTGTAAAAGACTCTTGGAAGACTCTATGAACTTCTCCTGACTAGACTCTTAACTTCTCTTAACTTTACTCTTAACTTCTCTTGACTTGACTCTTAACTGATCCTTGAATTGTATTATGGATTCAAGGATTATAGTTATTTGTGATATCACGAAGTTTAGGAGTGTTTTTAGATAGTTAAACATGCGAAAAGATCAAGAAATCACTGTCTGGAACCAATCCCGCGACATAGAGATGCATTTAAATATTTGGTCGTGAAATAAATTTTGAGGCAAAATGGTCCGTGTTCGCTCTGCGATGCGAGGAAGATTTTTCCAATCCTGAGGAACAGGTCCGCGTCACTGGTACCCAGATTCTGCCGACTTTTCCTTCTTCGTTTTCTAACCCCAATTGGCCTAAACTCGGTTCTTTTTCTCAAATTCTCTTTAGATTCAGATACCCAGCTAATGTACCCTAGAACCTAACTCAAAAAAACTCTAAAATCGACCTTAAACTCTCAAGAACTACTCAATCTCATCCCAAATTCAAGAACGAAAGCAATTCAAGAATACAACTCAAGAACATCAAAGTATCGATCTTTTCGGACGAAAATCATACTGAAATAAATATGTTTGACGCGTGGGTGAACGAACCCAGTGCTATGTGAACTCACATACCTCGTAGGGATCACCCCTTGAAGGAATCCACGATCAAACTTGAACAATCTTGACGAATCTTGCTTCTTCTCCTCTTTTTTTCTCTTCTCTCAAAACCCTAACTCTTTTTGGAAAAGCGTAAACTGACCAAGTTCAGTTTTGACACCAATTAAACTCCTAAAATCGAATTAAAATAATTTGGAAAGGAAAAGACTAAAATACTCTTCCAAAATCTGGATTAAACTTTCCTTCTTTGAACAACCCAACTTCCAATGGGCATATCTCACTCATACGAACTCGGAATAGCGAAAACTTGGCGGAGTTGGAAAGATTATTCCAAGATCTTTCCTAAGATATCTGGAAACACACCTAACTCATCCTGAGCTAGGAGTTATGGTCATTTGAAGTTGACCAAAAATCCAACTTAACATACTTAACAAATTTTCATCATTTTTATTTTCTTTCCAAAAATGACTATTTCCACTTTTTAACTTCTTTCTAGTTACAAGGTATTACAATATCTCCCCCTTGGGAACATTCGTCCTCAAATGAGCTTACTCTTAGTAGGCTAACAGTGTAGCATGAAACATGCAGTTCAAACACCCAACAAGCACAATGCATTTACAATATGCCAACTTATAAATAAAATGCCAAGAAAGGATTAGTACTTTAATTTAGAACTTCTCCGGATTCGAAGAGATGTGGATATTTCTTCTTCATATCCTCCTCAACTTCCCAAGTGGCTTCCTCAACAAAATGATTCCTCCAAAGAACTTTGACTGATGCTACCTCCTTTGTTCTCAACTTGCAAACTTAGCGATCAAGAATCTGAACCGGAATCTCTTCATAAGATAAGCTATCCTTGATCCCAATATTTTCAGTTCCTATGATCAATGAAGGATCGCCCATGCACTTCTTCAACATGGAGGTGTGAAAAACCGGATGAATCGCGGCTGACTCATGTGGTAGGACCAACTCATAAGCTACATTACCTACCCTTTTCGATATTCTGTAAGGGTCAATATACTAGGGACTAAGTTTTCCCTTCTTACCAAATCTCATAACACCTTTCATGGGTGAAACTTTTAAATACACCCAATCATCTACTTCAAGCTGTAACTCCCTTCTCCTAACATTAGTGTAGAATTTCTGACGACTCTGTACTGTTTTCAACCTCTCTTGAATTACTTTCACCTTCTCCATAGCTTGATGAACTATATCTGGTCCTATCAACCCTGCTTCACCAACTTCAAACCATCTAATAGGAGATCTGCATCTTTTCCCATAAAGAGCCTCATATGGAGCCATTTGGATGCTAGCATGGTAACTATTGTTGTAAGCAAACTTAATGAGAGATAAGTGATCATCCCAATTACCCTTGAAATCAATCACACAATCAACCTTGATACCTGAAAACACAATCTCCCCCTTGTTCAAAAGCCATCACTTTTTTTCTATGAACACTTGCCTTTAATTCAAGCAATAAAGGATCTTGGTCTTATTTCTCTTTTACTTTTGACACTATTGATGATTCTGCCCAAATCATCACCACCACTCCTCCTTCTGTGGAATCCATTAGTCGAACTCCCAAGCGTGCAAGTCTATGCACATCTTTCGCTAACTCTCTCTTTCCTTCCTCAACATGGGCGGTACTACCCAAAGACAACCTGCTTAAAGCATCAGCAACAACATTAGCCTTACCTGGGTGGTAAAGAATAATAATGTCATAATCCTTGAGTAATTCTAACCACCTCATTTGTCTGAGATTAAGCTCTTTCTAAGTGAACACATATTGAAGGCTCTTATCATCAGTGAACACATCCACATGAACACCATAGAGATAGTGGCACCATATCTTCAAAGCAAATACTACGACAACCAACTCTAAGTCATGGGTTGGGTAGTTTTTCTCATGAACTTTCAATTGTCTCGAGGCATAAGCTATAACCTTGTCATTCTACATTAACACACAACCCAAACCAACTCTAGACGCATTACTATAGGCAACAAAGCCTTGCGTACCTTCTGGTAATGTCAAAATTGGGGTACTCGTCAACCTCTTTTTCAATTCCTGAAAGCTCTTCTCACAAGCTTCGAACCATTGAAATTTAACAATTTTCTGAGTCAACTTGGTCAAAGGGGACAAAATAGACGAGAACCCCTCTACGAAACATCTATAATAGCCAGCCAAACCAAAGAAACTCTTAATATCAATTGGAGATGTGGGTCTAGGCTAATTCTGCACTGCCTCAATTTTCTGAGTATCAACTTTAATTCCTTCTTCAGACACAATGTCTCCTAAGAATTCCACATACTCAACCCAAAACTCACACTTAGAGAACTTGGCATACAATTCTCTATCTCTTAGAGTTTGGAGAACTATTCTGAGATGACTAGCATAATCGTCTTCACTCCTTGAATAGATTGTATGTCATCAATGAAGACGATAACAAACATATCTAAATAAGGTTTGAATACTCTATTCATAAGGTCCATGAATGTCGCGGGTACATTGGTCAAACCAAAGGAATAACCACAAACTCATAATGACCATAACGGGTTCTGAAAGTTGTTTTTGGAATATCATATTCCCTTACTCTTAACTGATGGTAGCCAGATCTGAGGTCTATCTTAGAGAAAGAGGTGGCACCCTGAAGCTGATTGAAAAGATCATCAATTCTTGGAAGAGGATACGTTCAACTGAAGGTAATCTATACACATCCTAAGGGAACCATCCTTCTTCCTCATAAACAAGACTGGAGCACCCCAAGGGGAAACACTTGGTCGAATAAAGCCCTTATCAAGGAGGTCTTTCAACTGTTCTTTAAGCTCTTTCAACTCAGTTGGAGCCATTCTATATGGCGGAATAGATATAAGACGAGTATCTGGAAGAAAGTCTATCTCTCTCTTAGGAGGGACTCCAGGAAGATCATCTAGAAAGACTTTAGGAAACTCTTTTACTACTGCAACTGACTGAATAAGAGGTATCTCAACACTAGAGTCATTGACTCAGACTAAGTGATAGACACACCCCTTTGAAACTAACTTCCTTTCCTTAAGGTACGAAATGAAACGACCCTTAGGCACTGCTGAACTACTTTTCCACTTTAAGACTGGCTCATTTGGAAACTGGAACTTGACAACTTGAGTTCTATAATCAACTGAGGCATAACAAGCATGAAGCCAGTCCATACCTAGAATGACATCAAAATCTAACATGTCTAACTTAATTAAATCAACCACGCTGCTCTTGTGATTGACGAAAATGGGACAATCACGATAGACTCTCTCTGCTAGAATAGACTAACCAACAGGTGTAGAAATACTGAAGGGTTAACTAAGTTGCTCAGGAATAACATCAAAATGCATCGCAACATACGAAGTTACAAAGAATAAACTCGCTTTTGGGTCTAGCAAAGCAAAATCATTAAAGTTAAAGACTTTGATCATACCAGTGACAACATCTGGAGAGTTCTCTTGCTCCTGGCGACTAGTGATCGCATAAAGATGGTTTCCTCCTTCGCCTGCCCCTGAAGTATCTCCTCTAGATGAAGCTTTGTCTGGTGGAGCAACTGATGAAGATTGGGCTCTATTGCCCTGATTCCCATTACCTTTCCAGTTCTTAAGGCACTCTTTTATGAAATGACCCCCTTGTCCACACTTGAAACAACTTGTGGAGCCATCGCGACATTTACCTGGGTGGTTCCTACCACACTTAGCACACGCAGGAGGCTTACTACCCCCTTGTGCCATACTGACCTGAGAATAGGCATGTTTAGCTCTGTAATTCTAACTATTGTCCTCACTTTTGTTTCTGGGTGCAGGTGCACTAGCATATGATGGAGCAGGTCCATTTTGCTTTTGTTGGAAGGATGATCGGTTGGCATTACTCTTGTGCTGCCTGAACTCATTCCCTGTCTTAGCTCTTTTATTCTTTAACTCTTCTTTATCCCTCAGCTTGTCCTTCTCAACTTGTTGCACATGGATCATCACCCTTGCTATGTCTATGTCACGTATTAGCATGACTGCCTTACTTTCCTTATTTGACAGACGAGGCAACCCAACAACGAATAAACTCATCCTGCTCCTCATGTCGGCAACCATCTCTTTTCTTCTGTTAGCTCATGGGGAAAGAAGCGCCCATGGAAGCACTCTCAAACCCAGTCCAACTCACAATTGGTTACGCGTAAGCACGAGTTATAAAGAAACTGTATAGAGATGAACTCTATCGCATAAAATGAGTATGAACGAAGTGAAGGAAATTCTTAAATATTGCAGCCTCTTAATTATAGATGTGGCTCACTTCACACCGATAACTAGGACTATACAGATACGGCTTCATTGACTCCCCAGGACTCTTGAATTATCACACCCTGAGTCTACACCCTGGACGTGGCTGGCACTCGTGAACCATTACGGGCACCAAGCGAACCCTTAGCCTAGCATACTAACTCAACGAAAAACTTTAAGCATTAAGAAAAGAACTCAAATACAAGATAATTCAACTGTCTCAAACTTAATTCATAATGTTTTAGAAATAAACATTTAACTTAGCCAAAGTGGCAACTCAAATCTGAACATAAGCCAATAACAAAGTAAGGAAAAATGACCTAACTGACTATCTATCTATGAAGCCTCTAATAAATGAGATGGATGTTGGGACAAGACCCATGACATCCTAATGAACTAAAATACTAAAAGCAATAAAAGGGATCCTCCGGAAGCAAGGAGGCTCACCAATAAACTCTGGAGCTCACTAGAATCAACGATGCGCTGGATGCTGATCCTGGTTACCTTTGTATACATCATAAGAAGATGCAGGCCAAATGGTATCAGTACATTGAATGTATGAGTATGCGAGGGGAAATCTAAAACAAGACATAAGCTTGAAAGGAACTGAAGAACTTACCTGGCTCAAATCAACTCAACTCAACTGTACTTATTTCAATATAAAGTATTGTAAATAAATGCAGTATAAAGAAAAGCTTTAAAACATGGTTTCAACTCTATGTATTTAGAAATATAATAATAACTTTGTATGTATGCAAAGATACAATATGAACTCTGTTTGTATATGAAAATACAAATATTTCTGATGTGTATAAAAATACTAAATACTACTGTGGGAGTTTCTCTAACCGACAACCATTACTTAAGAGCTATCGTGATGATACATCATTTTACCTCACGTTGTCAGGGCTGTCTTATACCTTGCCGGGGGTATAGAACCTGAACAACTAAGTGGATCCACTAGTCTATGCTAAAAAGCACTAAGGAATCATCTAAAAAGTATGTACCTTTTCTACCCATGGTGGCTACATAGTTTATGGAGGCAGTGAGTTGTCTGAACTCTCCCTCATATCGGTGCTCAATACTACTCCAAAAATATGATACTAACTCTTATGTTTTTAAAAAAATACATACTTATTTCTGTGATTTGAGATAATTTCTCAAAAACTTAGCTCCAAGGCTCTTCTTGGAATTCAAAGTTTCCTCTCTTGCTTAATTGTTAAAGCATTTACCCTTTAACTGAAAAACTAGCTCAAAGGATCTTTACTGACAAACTAGCTCAAAGGCTCTTTTGGAAATCAAGGTTTCCTTTCTTCTTTAAATGTGAAAACATTTTACTCTTTGGGAATACATTGTCGGGATATACTCTTTTGAAGAAATGAACTTCAAACTTTACTCTTTACTCAACTCAAAACTCAAGTCTTAAAACAAAGTTAAAACATTTGTAAAAGACTCTTGGAAGACTTTATGAACTTCTCTTGTCTTGACTCTTAACTTTTCTTAACTTGACTCTTAACTTCTCTTGACTTGGCTCTTAACTGATCCTTGAATTGTATTATGGATTCAAGGATTATAGTGATTTGTGATAGGAATGATCTCACGAAGTTTAGGAGTGTTTTTAGATAGTTAAACATGAGAAAAGATCAAGAAATCACTGTGTGGAACCAATCCCGCGACGCGGAGATGCATTTAAATATTTGGTCGCGAAATAAATTTTGAGGCAAAATGGTCCATGACTGCTCTGCGATGCAAGGAAGATTTTTCCAATCCTGAGGAACAGGTCCGCGTCACTGGTACCCAGATTCTGTCGACTTTTCCTTCTTCGTTTTCTTACCCCAATTCGCCTAAACTCGGTTCTTTTTCTCAAATTCTCTTTAGATTCAGATAACCAGCAAATGTACCCTAGAACCTAACTCAAAACAACTCTAAAATATACCTTAAACTCTCAAGAACTCTTCAATCCAATCCCAAATTCAAGAACGAAAGCAATTCAAGAATACAACTCAATAACATCAAAGTCTTAATCTTTTAGGACGAAAATCATACTGAAATAAACATGTTTGGCGTGAGGGTGAACGAACCCAACGCTATGTGAACTCACATACCTCGTAGGGATGACCCCTTGAAGAAATCCACGATCAAACTTGAACGATCTTGACGAATCTTGCTTCTTCTCCTCTTTTCTCCTCTTCTTTTCACTTCTCTCAAAACCCTAACTCTTTTTGGAAAAGCATAAACTGACCAAGTTCAGTTTAGACCCCCGTTAAACTCCTAAAAATGAATTAAAATAATTGGAAAGGAAAAGACTAAATTCCCTTCCAAAATCCGGATTAGACTTTACTTATTTGAACAGCCCAACTTCCAATGGGCATATCTCACTCATACAAACTCGGAATAGTGCAAACTTGGCGGCGTTGGAAAGATTATTCCAAGATCTTTCCTACGATATCTGGAAACACACCTAACTCATCCTGATATAGGAGTTATGATTGTTTAAAGTTGACCAAAAATCCAACTTAACATACCTAACAAATTTTCATCATTTTTATATTCTTTCCAAATATGACTATTTCCACTGTTTCACTTCTTTCTTGTTACGGGGTGTTACATCTAATAGGAGAGAAAATACAATTACTATAAAATAAAATACAATTTATCATTGAATCAACAAAAATAATTTAAAATTTTAAAATAAAAATAAAAGCCTCAAACATACAAAAACAATATATTTGATGTATATTTTTTTAAAAATAAATAAATATATTGAGACATTACAGCTGGGACAACCTGATTTCTTTTTATCATAAAAATAAATTATAGTGATATATACAGTTTTTTCTATTTCTTTTGTTTATTGTATTTTGTTTGTTTGGTTATTTTAAGTGCATAAATAAATGTATTTAATAAAAAAAAATTACTTATATGTAAATCAAGGAATTGCTCCACTATGTGTATTTAATTAATTTCAATAATAAATATGAAATGTATTTAATTAATTATATATTAAATTATATTTTAATGTTTGTATTAAATATTAAATAATAATTAATAATAATTATAATTTATTAAATTTTTTCATTAATAATTTGACTCGAATTAAAATCACTAAATAATATTTTTGAAATTAGTAGTTTTGAATTATACATGTATGAAACATTTAAATTTATTTTTTTACTTTTATAGTATTAAATATTTCATGTGGAGAGTTGAAATTTGATTTTTTTTCATAAGAATAAAAAACCTTCTTAATAGCTTAACATAAATATATTGTAACATAAAAATGTAGTTGATCATAACTATTAGGACAATATTATAACAAAAAAGTTATTTAGTAAATCATTGAGTTAATATGGTCATATAAATTGTAATAATGTAATACTATAACTATATAAACAATATATTGACAAGTAAATAAATTTTATCTATTTAAAAATATATTACAACTTAGTAGAGTTAGAGGATGAAGTGGTAACACCAAGGCAGGAAAGGGTGAACCAGCATTAAGGACAAGGTATAAGAAACGTGCAGGAGGGCAGGCAGCAAGAAGGAGAACAACTATAAACCCAGGAGAATGTGGAGAAATGGGAGGAAGCAAGAGGTAAATCAACAACAAAGGGGAAAAGACAGCACATGGGTATGGCCAAAATTTCCATTGCAAATGAGTTTGGTCCATTGCATGATCATGATACTAGACATGTAGCTGATATGGGTAAAGATTTCAGAGGAGCAGCAAAGGTGACTGGGAAAGGTAACACACTATCCTCCTAAATGAAGTTAGTTACTTGGAACATAAGAGGGCTAAATAAAGTCTATAAACAAAAAGAAGTTGCACTGTTTATAAGGACTAATAAAGTTAGTATTATAGCACTTCTAGAGCATAAAATAAAGTCTCAGCATGAAGACAAAATCTTGAGGAAAGTTTCACCTGGATGGAAACGTATTACTAATTCTCCATCTAGCAATAAGGGTAGAATTTGGTTGTTGTGGGATCCTCAGGTGATTAGTTGTAGGTTAGTAGAACAGTCTGAACAACTTATACATTCAGAGGCGGAATGCAAATGGATAAATGCTAGATTTAGCTTTATAACAATATATGGTTTACATACTATAGCAGATAGAAGAAGTTTATGGGAGCAGTTAAGGAGGATACATAACAATCAACAGACTCCTTGGGTTGTGATGGGTGATTACAATTCATAAAGGGGAAGATAGAATAGTAGGGTCTCCTGTGATAGATGCAGAGATAAGAGATTTTGATGATTATCTGAGGGACACAAGCATGACAATCCTAAAACATATTGGTAGAGATTTTACCTGGACTAATGGACACACTAACAACAGAATAGATTGGGCCTTAGTTAACACTAGATGAATGTTGACTATGTCAGGCATGGAGGTAGAGATGCTGGACCCTGGGTGCTCTGATCATTCACCACTCAGTATCAATTTTGTTCAGCAGGTTGAGCTAAGATCCAGACCTTTCAAGTTGTTAAACCACCTAGCAAAGCATGAGAAATTTCAGGAGACTGTGAAACAAGCCTGGCAGGAGAGTGTAGGAGGAACTAACATGTTGAGGGTGTGGAGGAAGCTAAAGAGAATGAAACAAGCTTTAGAGAATTTAACTACAACTGAGTTACAGGGATTGGAAGCTAGAATAAAGAAGTACAGACATCACAGACAGCAGACACAAGATTTACAAGGTACTATGAGGTTACCAGGACAACCCACAAGCTTGACTGAAGCAGAAAGGGAGGCCAAACTGAACTTGGAAAAATGGTTGAATGTAGAGGAAAGCATCATCACACAGAAGTCTATAGTACAATGGTTGAAATTGGGAGATGGAAATACTGCTTACTTTCATGCTAGCTTGAGAAATAGGCTTGCTCAAAACAAAATAGCCAGTCTAACCAATGTTACTGGGAACATAGTCACAAACATTAAAGATGTTGAAGATGAGATACTTGGTTTCTACAAAGGTCTTATGGGGACCTGTGCACCTCAACTACCAGTTGTGGATGGTCAAGCAATGAAAGATGGACCTAGATTAGATAGAGGCCAGCAAGCACAACTGATAGCACATGTGTCAAAGGAGGAAATACTACAAGCTTTAAAAGGGATAAATGACAATAAAGCACCAGGCTGTGATGGTTTAATGCATATTTTTTCAAGAAAACTTGGGCAATAGTAGGACATGAGCTCATTGAGGCTGTACAAGAGTTCTTTGAAACAGGGAAACTACATAAAGCTATAAATTGTACCATAGTGACTCTGATTCCCAAAGTGAACCATCCTTCAAACATATCAGAATATAGACCTATCTCATGTTGTACTGTTGTGTACAAAATCATTTCAAAAGTGATTACTAACAGAATGCAGAGTGTGATGGATAGCTTAGTAGATAAAGGGCAGTCTGCTTTTGTGTCAGGCAGATTGATCAATGATAACATCATCTTGAGTAGTGAAATGGTCAAGGGTTATGGGAGGAAAGGGATTTCACCTAGATGCATGATGAAAATTGACATGAGGAAAGCATATGATTCAGTGCAATAGGAGTTTCTGAAACAAGTGTTGATTCAACTACTCTTCCCTAGTGTGTTTGTGGATTGGATAGTACAATGCATAAGCACAGTGACTTACACTATCCTGATCAATGGATTCCCCAGTACACCTTTTGAGGCAAAGAAGGGGATAAGACAAGGAGACCCACTATCCCCTTATCTCTTTGTGTTAGCCATGGAGTATTTCACAAGACTCTTGAAAAAACTGAAGAAGGCCCCAAGCTTCAAGTACCATCCAAGATGTGCTAAACTGCAACTGGTCCAACTAAGTTTTGCTGATGATTTGCTCCTCTTTAACAAATGGGAACTCACATCTATTAAACAAGTTTATGAGCTATTTAAAGTTTTTTCAACAGCATCAGGTCTGGAAGCAAATGTAGATAAAAGCTCCATTTATTTTGGAGGAGTGGAAAATGAAATGCAGCTGGTCATAATACAGTAGCTAGGGTTCTCACAAGGTACAATGCCTTTTAGATACTTGAGAGCGAGTCCCCCTAAGTACTAAGAGAATAACTATGGTGCAATGTCAACCTTTGATTGATAAGATTCGAGGAAGGATACAAAGTTGGACATCTAGATTCCTATCATATGCAGGAAGGGTCCAGCTAATCAAAAGTGTATTGTTTTCTGTTCAAGTATTCTGGTTACAGGTATTTATATTGCCAAAGAAAGTGATAAAAATGAATTGAAGGGTTATGCAGAGTTTTTCTATGGACTAGAGGGATAGATACATCAAAGAAAGCATTGGTTGCATGGGATCAACTGTGTAAACCACTGACTGCAGGAGGTTTAAATATTGTAAGTATTCAGGAGTGGAACAAGGCAGCCATCTGCAAGCTTCTGTGGAATCTGAGCAAGAAAAAGGGCAAGCTATGGGTACAATGGGTGCAGATCTACTATGGGAAGCAAGGGACAATGTGGAATATACAAGCAAACTAGGCCTCATGGATGGTGAAAAAGATCCCACAAACACGTAAAGTCCTGGAGGCTGTGGGATGGAATGAATCACAAGTGATACAAATGGAGAAGTTCTCAATTAAACAAGTGTATCAACTAATAAGAGGGGAGTACCCAAAAGTAGAATGGAGGAAATTGATATGCAATACTTGTGCATGTCCAAAATGGAGCTTTATCTTATTCTTAACATTGCATGGGAGGCTACTGATGAAAGCAAGACTACTTACTTGGGGTAGTGTGGAGAACAACAGGTGTATATTGTGTGATGATGGACATGAGCACATTGACCATCTTTTCTTTAACTATCACTACTCAGGCAAAGTTTGGCAATAGATCCTAAGGTGGCAAAATATCCAGAAACAGGCAACAGGGTGAACTGAGGAACAAAGATGGGCGCAAGATCATTATAAAGGGAAGATGCCAGAAGCTGAAATTTTTCGCGAGTGTTTATTACATTTGGCAGGAGAGAAACCAGAGGATATTTCAGACGAAGAATAGAAGTTGTGATGTTTTAGTCAGGAAGATTGTCCAAGAAGTCCATATAAGAGGGGGAATGAATCCGAAACTAAACATGCAATTGCAGCTGTTAGATTGGTACCCTGTAATTAACTTTAGATGTGGGATGGTTAGGGTAGGCAATGGTTAGGAGTAGTTTTGATAGATACTGGAAGTATACAGTCTGGGAGATGTCCAGGCTGGTTTTTTTAGTGATTTGTAATTCTCACTATGGTTATTAAAAATGTTTATTTACCAAAAAAATAAAAATTATGACATTTAAAAATATCCGCGCAACGCGTGTGTACGAATACTAGTAAGATAAATAGGATCATTGGCCATTGAGAGGTGTCACATCAACTTTTTATCATCTAGCTTTATATATATATAAATTTATTTGTGGACAAGTTCAACTCTAAGCTCTAGGAAAACATTAATGCATTCTCTCTCTTCTAACTTCCAACCAAAGTTTCTCATTAATATTAGCAAGAAAATAAAAATTAAATGATAATTATTTCCTACTTTTGTAGGCTTATTAAAGGTAAAAATTTTGCTATATTTTTTCAGTTGCATCATTGTGTTTCCCGTTCAGATTTATTTTAGTCAATTTTCTATAGTTTTTAACCTTTTTTACCCCCATTATCAAAGTTATATGATATAACTTGCTTTTTAGTATTAATTTTGATACTTATATATTTATGATAACTATATAAATTATTGAATTTTGCTGATTGAATTTGATCATGAACATTAATTTTATCTCAAACAAATGTATACAAAATTGTTGATGAATACGAATCAATATATAATGATGTAAAATGATAAAAATGGTAATGCAAATAGTTCTATACCTATTTATTAGACGAGTAATTATCAATGTATATCAATGAATATCAATCTCGATTTAAGTAAATATATACAAATTTTGTTAAGAAAATATGAAAAAATGAATATCAATTTCGATTTAAACAAATGCATATAGATTTGTTGGATTAGTACATACCAATATATACCTACATGCCTTTAATTTAGAAGGCACGATAAAAAAAATGGCTAACCTAGGGTTTCCTTCCTGGCCAGAAGCTGCGCAGCTCTCATGGCTGCTACGGCCAATGGACGGCCTCCTTTCGAGGTTGTCCAGCCCGCCCCACCACCCGAAACCACCACATACGCCACCCTTTTCAATTCCAATACTATAAATCCTAAACAATCTGCCCTAATTAACTCAAAAACAGTCGCAAAATCAATCGAAATAATTCATGGAGAATCTACTATCACGTTTTCAACGGAAGAAAGACAAGACTTTATGATTGAAGAGGGATTGCATCAAGCAGTGGTGTTTAAATTATCCCATGGTGTGCCAGATTTGAAGGTATTAAGGTCAATTTTACCAAAACATCTTGGTACCAAAGGAAATTGTTTAATTGGCTTACTTGCTCCAAGACAAAATTTGTTGAGATTTGATCAACATGAAGATTATGTACTAGCTTTATCTCGCTCAGTTAATTATCTTCTCTACAATGGAGAGGAGCACCAATGTAGGGTTTTTCCATGGTCCATTGGATATAATCCTAAGGAGGAAACGAGTTTAGCTATAGTTTGGATTTCTTTACTGAACTTATCTCCAAATTTGTTTGCAAAGAAGTCTCTATTGTCTATAGTATCGGCAGTTGGGAAAAAATAGCTATAGATAAAACTACTCAAATCAAGTCAAGACCTAGCACAGCTAGGGTCAAGGCTATACTTGATCTAATGGAAAAGCTTCCAAATCATATAAGAGTGCAGTTTCTAGATGGAAAATCTAGTAAGTTGATCGAGGTTTTTTAGGAGATTGTATATGATAATCTACCTTTGTATTGCAATTATTGTAAGCACCAAGGTCATGATGAAGATAGTTGTCGTTTGATCTAGAAAATAAATCAAAATAACAAACAAATTGATGATACCATTGAATATGCTTCAAAAGGGACTATCGATAGTGAAAAGTATCAAGGTGATGCGAGAGAAATACTAAATGAAAAAAGAAAGGTTGTAGATGCCGATCAAAGTAAAGCTATTTCTTTAGATCGACAATTGGTTGTTGTCACTTCTGAGCACAATCGTGCACACTCAATCGATGTTGTTACAAGTAATATTGGTGTTCAAACAACTACCGAAAACTAAGGGGGAATGCTAAGAGTTGTGGTTGATTCGCCGCAAGTTGGTTCAGGCCAAAAAATAATGGATTCAGGACACAAACTAATGGATACATCTGATGTTGAAGATGCTGAAAATTCAGGGGAGCATGTTTTGCAAGTTGAAACCAAGAATGCAACTAAAAATTGGACACTGGTTGCACACAAAAAATTTAACTATAGTAATCAGAGCCTTTCCCCAACTAGTCAAAATAATTCTCGACGTAGTAAAAAGGGTGCGACTGGAAATTTTCATGACAGTGAGAATAGGCAAGACATTAGTAATGCCTCAGGAGACCTACTATGTTCGAATAGCTTTGATACTTTAATGAAGACTACTGGAAAGCAAGTAAAGTTAAAAGAGAATGACATCGATTTGATCCAAGAAAAGCAGGTCTCATGACCACCTACTTTTATTAGAAAATTAAGTCCAGAAGCTCTCGTATTTGTGCCTAAATGTGTGATTGCAAAGAAGAATGGGTCAAGGGCTTTAGTATCAAATACAATTGATTTAGGCGAGGATTCTCTTGATGAAGACGAGGAAGACAATATGCTTGATTTGGGCGAGGATTCTCTTGATGAAGATAAGGAAGATATGCTGGACATATGCTTTGATAGAGTAGCTAGGGAAGGAGATATATCACCTAGGCAACAAAGAAGTGGAAACAACAAGAGCAAAAAGAAGACGCATGGAAGCAGAACCATTTGACAATATCAATAGGTTCAACAAGATCCAATAAATCCATAAGAAAGTATGAATTATCAATTGTTGTTGGATAGGTTTGAAGAAGAAGACGAGAAAAATACTTCAAGTTACTTTTGATGGATAATCAATCTTTTTTAATTCATGCGTTTGTAATAGAAAGTTTGAGGCTCTTTCTTCTTGATTGGCATATTTTTACATTACTTAAGCATCCTCATTTGTAATATCATCATACAGTGTTACAGGCTCTGTGATGATCAGAAAATACTTAGTTCTCTCTAGCTCTTATTTTCTTCATACCTGTTAGGTAGTAGACGTTAGGTACTTCATTAGGATTAGTAAGGTAAGGCCTAGCCCCCCTTGCTTGCACTTATCCCTATTGATATTTTTTATGTTTAATAAAAGGTCACTATACATTGTCTAGTGGTATATTTGCGGGAAAAAAATGTATACCTACATAAAATATGAAAGATACTAATAGAAATAAATGAATACAAATTTATTAATATTTACAGACGAATGTATTAATATCTATTGGATGAATACGGATCAATGAATACAAATGCAAATAAGTGTACACAAATTTCTTAAGTAAACTCGTTTTTCGACACGTGCGTTGCACATGATTACCAATTCAGAAAATATATGTTATTGTAAATAGTATTTCTTATTTAAGCGAAGATTTGAATAATAAGCTTTGCACAGAATAATATTGCAGATTATTTTGTGAATGTTCAATGTGGATCATTATATATATCTCTTATTCATGCGAGCCTATGAAGATGGTCAATGAAAATTTTTATTAGCTAAATGCATATATTTATTTCAATTTGTTGAGGTTCAATCATGTAATTGGACGTATCTCAATAATATTACTGTATAGACAATATTTGTTGTGTATTTTTCTTGTCATCTAACCAGATGTGTTTGCACGTGTATTTCACGTTAAACCGTTCAAATGTCATATGAACATGTGAAAGAGAACAACTACATTTTATTTTTTAGAACTAATGTAAAATAATATATTTTGAAGTTAGAAGATCTTGTTAACTTGATAATACATTTGTGACATATATAAAACTTTAATTTAAATACAAATACCTACCCAAATATATATATACTAGAAAAAGGCGTTGTGCCAGCATGACCCAATTTATGTTACTTTTTCTATTTCAATTAATTTATGTGACAAGTAAAATTTTGAGAATTAATCAAATGTTTTTTTAATAGTAGCCTTTCAAAAATATTTTTAATTATTAATTATTATGATTTATAATACTTTTAACTAACATTGTATATAAAATTATTGAAAGTTCCTTTGATCTCTCTCCTCCAATTATATGGCAAAGATGACATTTGTAGACTTAAAAGAATACTTTTTATCGTAATTTTTAAATATAATTATTGAAATATTTAGGATTGTTAATTATTATGGTTGTACTATCACAAAATTTATAATTAGTCACAAAACTTGATTATAATTGTTTCTTAGTTAATGTTTTTCTATCTATTTATTACTTTACTCATTAATTTATTTGTTTTATTTTTCTTGTTAATTTATTTTTTGTTTCTACTTTTTCACATGATATGTTTAGAACCACAAAATTACAAGAAATTTGGTACATTCAACAATTTAAGACAACAAGTTGACTAAGAAATTTTATATATATATATATATATATATATATTACTATCTTAAATTTTATATCAAGTCAAAATCAAATAAAACAAATTTATACCGAGAGAGTCAACACAACACGTGGCACAGAAAATTATTTTATATTTTATTAAAAATGGAGATTTAGGATGTATACACGTATATATAACGGGAGAGAATAGATTAAAGAAAAGTTGTGGTAATGTTGTGACTGTTGAGGCCTTTAGAATGTGACACGTTTAACTAAATGGGAAGAGTCCAAATGCTCCATCTGTAATGGCAAAAATGGCCTTCAACACAATGGTTATACCAAGAAGCATGTCGATGAAGACATGTGTGCTTGGAGAATCTTATACTATTGTGTATAATGTATAATGTATGATGTATAATGTATAAGATATTGTGTTCGTACCAGCATGGCCCCAATATATGTTACTCTTAAATTTTAAATTTATGTAATATTGATGAAATTTGCAGAGTTAGGTATTTTTTAGAATATTTTAAATTGTTTATTATATTATAACCTGCAATATTTGTTACGCTATTTTCAAATAATATATGTTACTTTCTCGATCTCAATTCATGTGGCACAATGAAATGCAGAGTCAATCAAATGTTTATATGGTTTTTAAATTATTAATTATTGTGATTTATGTTTTTTACGTAATTTTTAAAATAATATTTCTTATATAATTTTAAAATATATAACAAAATATATAGGAAAGTAAGACAACTAAATTAAAACGAAACACTAAATACTCTCTCTATTTCATAATAAGTGATTTTTTAGGCTCTTTTCATTATTCAAAATAATTGAATTGTTCAAAGTTCAAGATGAATATTTGAATTTTTTTTCATATTTGCGCTTTCATTTATAGAAGTTTCATATTTTCTTGAAGATAAATTACACTACTTATAAATTTATATTTATGATTTTATAAAAGATAATAATAAAAATTATGATTTAAATTATGTCCTTTAATATTTTCCTTAATAGATGAAGTATTAATAATTTACTTGAATAGGATAATGTTTCTAAAAAGTTATGCTAATTTTTAGTATGAAATGACGCCTCTCAGCCGATCTTATAAAGCAAGTTGGCCCACAACCTAGGGACATACGGGTCGATATGTTAATATTGGCTGGGTTTTTTCGTCTAACAATAGAAAGGTACAAGTTTCAAGAAGCAAAATACTCTTTTGGTGAAGAACAAAACATAAAATATATGAAAACTACCCTTCATCATACAAGCAGGCATGTTGACGAAGACATGCCTGCTTGTAGACTCTTCTAATAAGTAGTAATAATATATGAGCTTTTGAAATAGTAAATAAGTAAAATAAAAAGGCAATGTTCATGTAGTATTAATTATTTTGAAGCAAATTTTCTAACATTCTAAATCACATTGATAAATAAAGTCATTCTTTTGTCTTGAGCATCAAAAAAGCAAATTGTGACAATTCTCTAACTCTTGAGAAGTTTAATAATTTTGAAAAAAGATGTTCAGAAGCATATGTTATGCCATAATTTTACTATCCTTTAGAAAAATCACTTTTTGAAATGTTCTAAGTATAGAACAATTTGAGAAATACTTAAATAAGAGTTGCCACTTAATTTTTTAAAGAAATTAAATAAAACATAATTTTAAAAAGACTCTCACAGATTATGTCTTTATAAATTTAGAGAAAATGGGTAAGATGTTCTTATTTCTACTCTAAGAAGGTATTAGCACTTAAAGTAGCCGCTAACATGTGGTTATCCAACGACTTGAAAGATATTTGACTAACTCTTTGGAAAAATGATTTAAGACAAAAGTAATTTACAATATTTGATTAGCATTGAGAAAATAGTTAAACAAAGAACTTTTTTAAAAAAAAATTAAGAAAAAGAGACCTTGACTGAAACTTTTGAATTAAATTGCAAATGATTAGAATTTTAACAAAACTAGATTAATTAAAAAAATTCTTTCAATCATTTTTATAATAATTTGAACCAATTTGATTAGTTAAAGCATGAAAACTATTTTAAATTAATTGAAGAATAAATAAACAATTTTGGCTAAAGATTATCAATAAAAATACAAGAGTTGATAAAAAGTGAAAATTTTATTAAAATAAACTAACATAAAGAATATGGTTCATCTTTTGGGAATTTAATTAAGTTAAACCAAATCAAATAAAAGGATTAGTTAGAAAACAAATAAACAAAGAAAGAAGAGGTTAAGTCAAATTTGTGCTTTTTGTCCAAATTTAAATTTGGATTAATTACTTGGGTGGATCCCTTTTAAAAAATAATTACTTATTTTAAGTATACTTTTTAATTATTACCATTTATAGCAATATATAACAATATTATGTATTTATTTTATTTATGTTTCTCTCTCGTCTCTTTCTCCTTTCTTTCTCTCTCCTCTTTCTCCTTTTTTATTCTCTCTATGCAAGGTATCAATATTTTAAAGCTACAGTTGAAAGAACCACAATCTTGAACCACAAACTAAAGGGAGGAGAAAATCTTGAGCTCACTCT
Source organism: Solanum tuberosum (assembly GCF_000226075.1). NCBI lineage: Eukaryota > Viridiplantae > Streptophyta > Magnoliopsida > Solanales > Solanaceae > Solanum > Solanum tuberosum. The sequence continues at coordinate 272,834 of NW_006239456.1, forward strand.
TTCTCTATCTGTCCCTGGAAATTATGTTGTCAACCACTATAATGGTATTTAAGTTGTTGATCCTTCAATATTTAATGTGGTACAAGAAATGATATGGATCAAAATAAACGTTAACGAATATGTAGCTCTTACAAAAAAATTAGCCCCTAAAAGTTTATGTTGTTTTTAAAGATTATATTAAATTGGAATGATGTCTGCAATATGCATTAAAAATGTATTATGCATGTATTATGCATGTATTATAAATCATTTGATTGGGATCACTAAAAAAAGAGTGAAGTCTGAAAAATGTATTATAAATATATTTTTAATGAATAAACATATATTATACATGTCTTAAAAATTCAAGTAAATCAGCATGACCAGATTAGTCATGTTTTTTTTCTACGCATCACCAATAAACTACAAAATGAATTAAACTTGAATTAAAATTGAATTAGAAGAGAAATAAATATGAATGCAAAAATGTAGCAAACAAAAGAGCAGTCAGTGATTAGTATACTGAATAAAATTTGTATCAATAATGAATTAGACAAGTAATCTGATCGTAACAAATGAAGAAACATAATAAATTGCCAAATGAATTAAACTTGAATTAAAAATGTATTACACACATATTAAAGTTGAATTAGAAGCGAATTAAACATGAATGCAAAATGTAGCATACGAAAGAGCATTTTGTGATCTGTAAACTGAATAAAACTTGAATCAATAATGAATTAAACAAGTAATTCAATCGTAACAAATTAACCAATAAACTGAAAAATGAATTAACTTGTATTAAAAGTGTATTACACAAATATTAAAGTTGAATTTGAAGAGAGAATTAAGCATGAATAAAAAATGTAACCGATGAAACACCAGACAATGATCTATAAAGTGAATTAAACTTATTAATAGTAACAAATAATAAATTACAAAATGATTTAAATTTGCATTAAAAGTGTATTACACAGTATTAAAGTTGAATTAGAAGAGAAAATTACGAATAAATGAAAAACTTAACTAACGAAAGACAAGATAAACTGAATTAAACTTGTATTATTCTTGAATAAAACATGTATTATATGTGTATTATAAATTATTTTGGTTTGTATCACTAAGAACATGAGTGATATTTGCAATATGTATTAAAAATGTAATGTGCATGTATTATAAATGTAGTATAAGTGTGTTACCAATTATAAACTTAACCAAACCCTCTTAAAATTGAGATATAAACTCCAAAAGATATTTTCAATTATTTGTAGGAACAACCTATCCAAACTAATCACAAATTCGTAAAAATTCAAATAATGAATCCAAAATTTGAAGCTTTATAATGACTATCAATGGTGAACTCTTTTGCCGCTGTAATTTTAGAGATTTGAAATCTCTGCTTGAGAACATATTTCTATACAAATTTTTTGTCTTTTTGTTCCTCTTCTCGTCATGTTATTGAGTAAAGATAGTGAAATATGAGCAAATATTAATTTGAGGATAGTTAATTAAATGAAAATGTTAAAGAAGAAGAAAAAGAATAAAAAGAAGAAGAAGAGAAAGAAGAAACAAAATGATGGAGAGAGAGACAAAGAAGAAGAAGAATAAAAAAAAGAGAGGAGAAAGCGAAGCGAAGATAAACCGTACAATATTTTCAATTCCAAAAAATTATTATATTAAGTTAAAAAAGTTATATTGTCATAGATGGTAAATATTTTTTTAATATAACATATTTATGTGATTTACCCTTTAAATTTATGGATCATTGGCATGCCTTTCCAAGACCATTTAAATTAAATCTGCTGCGGGAATTTAAGAGGGCTTTTGACCCATTTTCTACTGCCTGATGTATATTCTTGTATACCGGCATCCAGAACCTGCAAATCAGGATATACAAACTTATATAATCCATTTTTGGACTCCCGTAAACCTGAATCTCTATTTTTAACCTGTTTTTCAACACTTTGGCCCGGATATCAGCGTATATCCAGTGTATACAATCTATTTTTTGGACTTTTAAGGGTCGTGGCTCGCTTTCAAACGAGGAACCTGCCTCCCTCGCTTCACATATTAATCCATTGGGACTCGAATTTAGATATAACTCAAGGGTGGATGCAATTGGGTCTCCATGGCCCATTCGGAATGAAAGAGGAAGGTAATGGAGTTCGAAAAACTCACCCAAAGTCACATGAAAAAAACAAGAAGATGGATTAGCCTTTATTCATAAAATGAATGTTTATAAATAAACCAAAAAACACCAGAAAAAGCCAAGTGCATTAATATACTTTAACAACATCCTATTAGCTATGTAACACAAACAGAAAAGAGAAACAAAAAAAACAAATGTGACAACTCACATATTCAATGTAAGGAAGTAATTATGTAGATATTGCTTTGGAGTTTAAACTTTACAAAGAAGACAAAAAAAAAACCAATTCTCACTAATTTTTAATTTCAGCAAAAACCAAATAACTTAGGCATGAAAAATATCACTAACACATGTACTATCATGGACCAAAAATAAGTATGCAATAACAACCAAACACAAGCAATAACTAAGCTCACAATTCAAGTAATAATTTTTCAACAAACTCTATAGCACTTAACCCACTGAGATTAATTATAGAGCAAAGATAAGCAATCACAGGGTAACTCAGGTCTTACTGAAAATTCCCATGGCACCATCGAACAGTAAACTTAGAAGACAAAAGGGAATAGAGCAGGCCAATACAAAACGAACACTCCAACAACTTGAGATAATTGTTTATCAGCTCGCAATACAACATAACAGGGAATATGTTGCTCATTCCCATTAAACAAGAGATTTTAGATATACAATTACCAACAGATGAATCACAACACTTACTTTGCAAGTAATGAGAGTAGAAAACGGTTTATTTATCATATTATGAAAATTGAAATCATTTATAGAGGGTGACTTCAAACTTCACGACTGAGCCCAGCTCTCACAGCCTACCAGACAAGATTAACAGTGAAACAAGAAGAAAATAGAATGAAACCGACTCAACGCCATACGAAATCAGTAAGGCTTCGAGCAAAACAAACCAAAAGAACAGTTGAATCGACAAAGGAGCTTGTATCAAAGTTTTGCAACCAACAGTAAGTCGCAACACTCCTAAGATACTAACATTTAAAGACTACACAACGATCAAAAGCAAATAGTCCTCACATTAGGCACAAAAGAGGCGTGAATCAAAACGAGTATTACCTTTTAGGGGGCAAAGAACTGAGACAACGAGCGAAGTGCGCACCCCACCAACAGATGAGTAAAACAACTTGAAACAAAAATTGAAAATCTTAGGCTCAAACCTTCGTGGGTTCGATTTTGAAGAATACTATTCTCCAACCTTCAAATTCTAATCCCCATTTCTAAATGGCACCAATACCATGTATTTATAGCGAAAATATAGGTTTGAATCCAAATAGCCGTTTGAGCGGGAGATGAGAGATTGATTGGAAAGAATGGAGGAGAAAACGAGTAAGAGGAAAACATACCCCCAAAAATTGGAATTCGATGTGATATCTTCCGATTCGGATTAGATCATGGTGAGATTTATCTAACCTTAAGTCAACAATTTAGGCCAGTAGTATGTAATCTTTGAAAATATGCGGAAGGGGACTGACAGGGGTGAAGGGAGGCGGTCGTTTGGGTGAAGAAATTTAGGGTTCTTGGTCTAACTTTCACGTTCTAGGAAGGAGAAAGGGGAGAGGAAAGCGCGACTTTGATTTAGAGTGTGAGAAAGAAAAAAATAGAGAGGAGATTGTTAGGATTAAAAGAGGAATAGAGAGATGATATCGTGGGAGTGTGTGTGAATTACAAGGATGCTCCATTTTATTTTAAAAATTGGCCATTTTAGTTGCTAATTTAACCAATTTAAGTTAGGTATGACCAAATTGAATCAAATAACTAAATCCGGTCAAAATTAAAATGAGAAGGATAATTATCGATTAATTATTCGAACAATTTAATTTAAACAAGACGAAATAATTATCAAGACATAAGTTCATTACTTACGATAGAAAAGTAAGTATACAAAATTATATAATCCACTAATTTAAAGGAAATAAATATGTATTTATGCTAAACACTATTTTTAGGCTATTTATTAAATATTTATATAAAAGATGAAAAATTATATAAACCAATTAGTAAAATTATATAATTATTTCTGAAAAATATTAAGCAAAACTAATTAGAAAGAGATTTTAAAATATATATATTTTTAGGATTTTTCAAAATGATTATTTCAAGTTGTTTAAAATTGAAGAAGCTCGATGATTAATTTATATTGTGGAGGGTAAAAATTGGGTGTCAACAGTTGTCCTTCACTTGACTTGGATTGATGAAAGAAATTCGAGGCAAATGAAATTGACGAATCCAATTTTGACCGACCACATCTTCATCCTTCCGAAAAGGGATTTTGGTACGGATTTTAGGAATTATGGACAAACCCCGAAATCAAAATTCCTACATACCTCAGGCTATATTAGAATTCAGGCCACTTGTAGTTCGATACGCTTGAGTTGACGCACGATTATGAAAGAATTCGAAAGCTATCCCAATATCGAATTATGAAGAGACCGAAATACTCGAGAATAAGATTTAAGAGAGGATGTCAGAATATAGCCGAGTTTTCAATATTGAGTCCGCCTACATATTCTTTGACCTTAAGAATCAGGTTGTTTGTAGTTCGACTTGATCGGTTGAAGAAGAAATCTATTATGCTAGATAACCTTCGGTTCTAGAAGAGGGACAAGTATGTCGAGTATGAAAAAGAGGCTTGCAACATCTTAGCCATGAATCTGGTGCACTTCACACCCACAATTAAGAACTTATATGGACATAATTTCCAAAGCTCTTGGTGTATTGTCACTCTGATTAGAAAGTTACCTCCGGTAAAAAAGAAAAAAAATTCTGAAGCGAAATAGAAATGGATAAACCCAAATAAAAACCCACATGACTTCTAATAAGGGTGTGTTTTGATTGTGATGGAAGTCTATCCTAAGCTCGCGTCTTAAGAGTTTGATACTCTTTTTCGGACTATGTCCCAGTTCGCTGCTAAGAAAAAGTTTCACGTTGTGCTGGATCCTATTTGATTTCGTCCGCACCGTATTCAACACATTTATTTTCTCTAAATGTTCTGACGTCAACCTCCGTCGATTTTGACGTTGTAGATGATGAATTTGATATTATGCTATAATGATGATAACTTTCTCGATAATGCAATATTGTTGATGACGATACTTCATTGATAGGATGATTTTGCTATATTGATGATGAAGATGTTGATGCTCGATTGATAAGTTAATGTTGCGACATTGATGATCCATTGGCAGGATGATGTTGATTCAATGGTGGGATGATGTGGTCGAAGCTTGATTCATGCGATGACGATGGTCTATCGACATGATGATGTTGATCCATTCATCAATGATATTATCACCTTTGATAATATAATACAGATGACCCTCTCGGTGATTTGAATATGCAATGGCCCTCTTGGTTATGGAAGATACAATGGCCCTCTCATCTTTTCTAGATGATGGCCCTGTCGGCGTTTGAAGATGCTATTGCCCTCTCGGTGGTTGTAGATGATGGCCCTCTCGGCGTTTGAAGATGCAATGGCCCTCTTGGCATTTGAAGATGTAATGACCCTTTTGGCATTTGCATATATGATGACCCTCCTGGCGTTTGAGGATGCAATGGCCCTCTTGGCATTTGAAGATGTAATGACCCTTTTGGCATTTGCATATATGATGACCCTCCTGGCGTTTGAGGATGCAATGGCCCTCTTGGCATTTGAAGATGTAATGACCCTTTTGGCATTTGCATATATGATGACCCTCCTGGCGTTTGAGGATGCAATGGCCCTCTTTGAATTTTGAAGATAATGGCCCTCTCGGCGTTCGAAGATGATGGCCTTTTTGACGTTTGTAGATGCAATGACCCTTTTGTCATTTGCATATAGGATGACCCTCTCGGTTTTTGAATATGCAATGGCCATCTAGGCATTGGAAGATGCAATGACCCTTTTGGCATTTGCATATATGATGACCCTCCTGGCGTTTGAGGATGCAATGGCCCTCTTTGAATTTTGAAGATAATGGCCCTCTCGGCGTTCGAAGATGATGGCCTTTTTGACGTTTGTAGATGCAATGACCTTCTTGGCATTTGAGGATGCAATGGCCCTTTTGGCATTTACATATATGATGGCCCTCTAGGCATTTGAAGATGTATTGCCCTCTCGGCGTTTGAAAATGATGGCCCTCTCGGCGTTCGAAGATGATGGCCTTCTTGACGTTTGTAGATGCAATGACCCTTTTGTCATTTGCATATAGGATGACCCTCTCGGTTTTTGAATATGCAATGGCCATCTAGGCATTGGAAGATGCAATGACCCTTTTGGCATTTGCATATATGGTGGCCCTCCTGGTGGCAATGGTATAAACTCTTTCAATAATACGACATGAATGACTCTCACCATGATAAAGACGATGTCCCTCTGGGTTGTGGTATTATCTCACTTGATAATACTGTAGAAATGCCCCTCTGGGTGGTAAAGATGATGTCCCTCTAGTTGGTTCACATTACCGTGTCTGATATCGACAGAATTTGTGAATATTTTTCAAATATTTTTTTATGCTGAAAAATGTAATTTGATGTCATCAAATATGCTTGTACATGTTGAGAGTGATGCTTTCACTTGTTCCTATTTTGAACATTTTGTGTTCATTGCGATTCGTGGTTCAAATTTTTGATGTGTCCGATAGCTGTTCTGGAGAATTCAAAAGATCCTTGAAGTTTGAGAAACTTTTAACATGGTCCTCTCGGAATCTACTGTGATTGGGAAGTTTTGCAGTTGACTTTGAAATCCAACGGTGTCGGAGATTGTTGAAATTGACTATGAACTTTAGCGATGCCAGAGACCATTTGAAGTTAGCTTTAAACTTCTAATCGTGCTCGAAATGTTCAAAAGTAACTACAAAATTCTAGTGATGCTTGAAGAAATTTTGGAGGCCATCCTCAAAAAAAAATTGTCCCAGTTAGATGTCTTGGAATATCTTAAGTTGTCAATAGATGTCTCATGGAAATTTTGAGATCTTCTCAAAAATTCTATCCAGTTGCAATTCTCAATGTAAATTTAGTCTTTACTTGTCGGAGATCTTCTTCTTGAGAACTTTTGAGTCCCTCTCAAAATTTTTGTCCTGGTTAGATGTCTCAACGTATCTCGAACTGTTGATTTATGACTTGAGAATTTTTTAGACCCCCTCAAAAATTCTGTCCCAGTTGCAACTCACAATGTATCCTAAGTCTTGACTTGTTGGAGATCTTCTTCTTGGTAATTTTTGTATCCCTCTCAAAAAAATTGTCCCGATTAGATGTCTCAGCGTATCTCGAAGGGTTGATATATGACTTGTAGAATTTTTGAGACCCCCTCAAAAATTCTGTCCCAGTTACAACTCACAATGTATCTTAAGTCTTGACTTGTTGGAGATCTTCTTCTTGAGAATTTTCGAGTCCCTATTAAAATTTTTGTCCAGATTAGATGTCTCAGCGTATCTCGAACTGTTGATAAATGACTTATAGAATTTTTGAGACCCCCTCAAAAATTCCGTCCCAGTTGCAACTCACAATGTATCTTAAGTCTTGACTTGTTGGAAAGATCCTCTTCTTGAGAATTTTTGAGTCCCTCTAAAAAATTAAGTCCCGGTTTCTATTGTAAAGGAAAATAGAAATCTTACGAGAGATATGACCGAACCCTTGTGTAGCCTACGTATCCCGTTAAGGCTGGAATCAAGTCAAATGTAGTTCCCCTCTCGAGGATTGAGAAAAATAAGAAAATCTGATAAAGAAATGACCGAGGCCGACACAGGCCGCCTACGTATCTCATTCTTGAGAATTCAGGTCTAATGTAGTTCAAAAAAGAGACAATTTTCTAACATAAGATTACAAGAAAATAATGCGATTACAGGGAAAGAAATAGAAGAAATTTTGAATCTCCAAATATAGTAGCTCTTGATAGCACCTGAGTTGATTGGTCACTTTGTGAGATAACTGACTATGCTCAACCACTACATGTCATTAAACAAATGTATCGACGTGTTGCATAAGTAAGTTGTTGAGTTCTCTTTTTCTGAGCTTCTGTCAAATGAATCTCGATTCTGGCCTCTTTGACACAGTCATCCTTTCTAGATTCGGTTTATGTGTCATGCAGATTTTACTTATCGTGATCCTCAAATTATTTCAATTCTTTGACAAGGTATTCGAGTATCATGATCTCCTTCTAACGCATCGTCATTCGGCTCATTTGTTCATTCAGCTTGTGACATGACACGACATTGATAGATTTAAAATTATTTTTACTGAAACAAACACAAAGATTGGTAGATAGAAAAATTAAAGCAAGTGGAATAAATGTTCACAATAAAAGAGGCGTTCATTGAAAATAAGAAAATACGAAGTTTGGCCATGACCATGGGCCATTTTACCTTTATCAAAATATTACGAGGGAAATTAAAAATTGACATAAAAGGTAGGTCCCGAGCCTCATTCGGACTACCATCGATTTTAGAATGACATAAAATTCATCTTTGTCTATCAAGATGAGCGAGGACTCAAGAGTTTAGTGGAAGTCAAATGAAGCACTTGCTCCATTGGCTTGGCGTCTCGTATGCCTGGTGTCTCGATCAATTCCTCTAGCACAACATCCACTTCCTTAGAAAGACCCCTAGTTCCTTCTCTCAGACTGTCATTATTGGCATATTCCTCTACCAACAAAGACTGATACAAATGAGACAAAGTCTTTGGTGATATATGATTAACCTCCTTCTTGTTCTGACCATCCTTTAGCACTAAAGCAAAAGATTGATGTGGTGCCATGACCACAAATTTAGATTTCTCAAATATGCTCAAGGAAGCTACGACTTTATCAAGGCTATCAAGGTTGGTTGGGATTACAATTTTATCCATAAGCCTAGTTTCTTCGACCTCGACCATGTTAATGGTAAACCATTCACGATTCGACAGTGAATCACTATTGACATTGGATATGACATTTTGAAGAGTCACAACCTTTTGATTAATGAAGTATTGAATTTTATGGTTCAAGTTGATGCAATCCTCAGTGGTATGTCTGATACCTCCTGAATGGTAAGCACAATGAAGATCAGCCCTGTAATGTCTGGAATTGACATTGGCATTTTTTGGATCAATTGTTTGTATCAGAACGCTGCTTTCAATCTCTCAAAAAACTGAGTCTGACGTTCAACCAAAGCAGTAAAGACTAGAGAAGGTTTCTTCTCAAGTTTTGAACGAGGAAGATTAAATTATTTCACGGAGGTGGAGGTATTTGATGATAAAGTGGAAGATTTTGGTGAGTTGGTGCTAGTGTTTGGAAATTTGGGTATTGTGAAATTTGGTAGATATAAGAGGCATATGGGTAATTTGGCAAAGTGACTTAGTAATTTGGTTGAACATGACTATGGAGCTTGGTAATTTAGCAAGTTTGGTGGTGGAGCTTGGTAATTTAGATAATTTGGCGGAGGAGATTGGTAATTTGGTTGGATGGGGTACGGATTTTACCGAGCTAAGGGGTAGGTTTTGGATGGTAAAAGATTTCGAACATAGTGACCGGCATGTCTCTTGGATTTTTGGCTTCATTCAAATGAGATAGAAGAAACATCTTCCCTTTTCCTCCTCAATGGTCTCAGGGATTCAACTTGGGGAGTCATTCGAATGATTTTTCCGGTCTTGAGACCGTCTTCAATAGCTTCACCAATTTTGACTATTTCACTGAATTCCCTCCTAAAATGAGCAATATCCTATTGTAGTACTCCGTCTCTTGAATGCGCACGAAGACTTCAATAATCTGTTTCTCAGTCATGGGAGGCCTAACCTTTGCAACCTCTCTTCTCCAACGGTAGGCATATTCTCGATAGCTTTCCCAAGACTTCTATTTGATTCTCTCCAAAGAGTATTGATCAGGATTGAATTCTGCATTGTAACCAAACCTTTCAATGAAGTCTTTAGCCAAAGCGTTCCAACTTGGCCATTAATTTGTTTCTTGAGAAATATACCATTCAAAAGCTTCTCCTTTCAGGCTACGACTAAAGAGCCGCATTAACAAAGTCTCATATTTTTCAACTCCCACAAATTGGTTTCAATAAGCCCTCAAATGAGCAAAAGGATTTTCAACTCCACCAAAAGTGTCAAATTTCGGCACTTTAAAACCTTCCGAGAGGTCCAAATGTGGATGAATGTAGAAATCTTCATAATTCAACCTCACAATGTCTGGGGTGTATTGAAAGTCCTTCATTGCATTCAAAACTTCATCTCTAATGTTTTGCTCATCCACTCCTTCTCCTTCTCCTTCTTCTCATAGTGATCGAGTTCAAACTGTGTGGTAAATGAAGGGTATGATTCTGACAATGTTGGAATATGACAAACGGTTTTTAGAGGTATGGGTTGAGTAGTAGGTGCGTTTTGAACAATTTGAGTAGGAATTTACTGGACGGGAGGAAATTTTGGATTTTGAGAAGAAGGTGATGTTTGGTGTGAGGAGCTAGCATGATGTGGGTTAGGGGTGGTTAGGGTAATGATGGGGGGTTTTGGAATCGTAGCGGTGGATGAATTGTTTGGAAAATGTTCGGGTGTTGGATCCAAAATAGGAAAATGGAGTGGAGGTCTTCCATTGTCTAGAGTAGGAGTGTTGGCAATGATAGCCATATTTATCAAATCTTGGGTCTATTCATTTCAGCCCTCATCTCAGCAATTTGTTGGAACAATTGTACAATCAGCTTGTTCTGTTGAGCAATGATAGGGTCATTCATAGTTATTTTGGTCAAATCAATGTTCTCAATATTTTCAACCACTTTTTCTTTGCCTTTTGACAAACATTGGTCAGAGAAGGAATTTTGGGGATCTTTAGACCTCGTGAAGTATGGATGTTCTGCCATTTCTCAACACATATCAGTTTTGAGTACCTGACAAAGAGAAATAACTCAAAAGACAAATGTGTTAGTTCGTGTAGATGATAAATAATACAAAAAATATCACACACATGACTGCAAACACATAAATATTGTTTTTACTTAAAGATAAACTAGCCCACGGATTTAGAAAGGTGACTAAATAGATAGGAATTTGTCTATTTAAATTTGGGATTAGTGAATTATAGAAGTCAACTTTCAAGGAGCTGGGGTCCTTTTATACTTATGATTTTTGAATGGGATGGAATTTTAATCCGCTTGCAAGGGTTGAAAAAAAATAGAAGTTCTCAAAAATGGGGACCGAGTCTTGAAAGACTGCCTACGTTTCTCACGGAGGGGAATTTAGGTCCTACGTAGTTTGACTTTCCTTTATGACTTGAGACAAAAAATTGACCTTTTTTCTGAGATGGGAGAGTAAGGGTTTGGAAGTGAAGTTCTAATTTTGTTGAAAACCAAAGACTCGAAGAGTATTCATATGCACTTTTGATAGTGACTCGATATTTGTGGTTAAGGGATCATAGAAAATTTCCAAGAAAAGTAGGCTAGAACATTTTCAAATAAAACAACATATTCAGACAAGCAGTTATAACACATAAACATATATTATCGTTCTAAACAAATATGTGACCCTTTTATGCCAAGGGTGGGCCTAACGATTTGAAAGATGTATAACGTCATTTGAAACATTCATTGTATCGAAACCCAATTCTATACAAATTTTATGAACAAACTGAATGGGATACATAATAGGGAAAATGGGTACACATCCTAAACTATGCCTCACAGGAAGGTTCTTCGCTCTTGAGCTTCTTATCGTTTCCGGATGCCAACGCCTTTGGATGGACTAATAGTTTGTAAAACTCTTGCTTCAATTGGAATAGGCTATAATCTATCTCTTACCTCAGTGGACAATGATTTTTCAAACAACGTATACATCCTTCAAATTTAAACACATAAGCATGAACGTTCGTTTACGCCGTGGGCCGGTTTGGACTCAAGGGGGTCTTTATAATGGTCCCAACACGCCTTAGGTGTTGGGTCATCTTAGTTCAATGTGCTAAAAGGGGATTTCGTTTCACTCTACGCTAGTTGACTAAGAGTGGGGTTCATTTGAAGTGGACTGGTGACCCAAGCGGACTACTTAGGGTGAGGTAGTTAGCGACCGTTGACCATCTAGTGGCCAACTACATTCACCAGGGTACCCTGAGAAATAATTGGTTAACGAACGACTGCGACACACATAATCATCATTTAAATGAAATAAAGAAAAAATGTCGTTTGATGGAATAGATGATATGCATGCAATGACAGTTGATATCACAATTTAAGCAAATAGGGTGCATATAAGGCAAATCAATTAAACAAATATAAACAAATAGTTAAAACAGTCAAGTCATTATGGTTAGAAACCTAATTAAATCCCCAGCAGAGTCGTCATTTCTGTTATGCCGTAATTTTACTATCCTTTAGAAAAATCACTTTTTGAAATGTTCTAAGTATAAAACAATTTGAGAAATACTTAGAAAAGAGTCGCCATTTAATTTTTTAAAGAAATTAAGAAAACTTAATTTTAAAAAGACTCTAACAGATTAAGTCTTTATAAATTTAGAGAAAATGGGTAAGAGGTTCTTATTTCTACTCTAAGAAGGTATTAGCACTTAAAGTAGCCACTAACATGGGGTTATCCAACGACTTGAAAGATATTTGACTAACTCTTTGGAAAAATGATTTAACACAAAAGTAATTTACAATATTTGATTAACATTGAGAAAATAGCTAAACAAAGAACATTTTTTTTCTTTTTTAAGAAAATGAGACCTGAACTGAAACGTTTGAATTAAATTGCAAGTGATTAGAATATTAACAAAACTAGATTAATTAGAATTTAAAAAAAAAAAAATTTAATAATAATTTGAACCAATTTGATTAGCTAAAGCATGAAAACTATTTTAAATTAATTGATGAATAAATAAAGAATTTATCCTAAAGATTATCAATAAAAATACAAGAGTTGATAAAAAGTAAATTTTTTATTAAAATAAACTAACATAAAGAATATGGTTCATCTTTTGGGAATTAATTAAGTTAAATCAAATCAAATAAAAGGGTTAGTTAGAAAACAAATAAACAAAGAAAGAAGAGGTTTAAGTCAAATTTGGGCTTTTTGTACAAATTTAAATTTATGGATCCTTGGCACACCTTTCCAAGCCCATTTAAATTAAATCTGCTGTTGGTATTTAAAAGGGCTTTTGGCGCACTCTACTGCCTTTATACATGGTATACAACTTCCGTATATTGATGTATATTGTTGTATATCGGCATCCAGAACCTGCAAATCAGGGTATACAAACATATGTAATCCATTTTTGGACTCCCGTACACCTCCATCTCTGTTTTTAACCTGTATTTCAACACTTTAACATGTATATCAGCGTATACCCAGTGTATACAATCCATTTTTTGGACTTTTAAGGGTCATGGCTCTCTTTCAACCTAGGCACCTGCCTCCCTCGCTTCACATATTAATCCATTGGGACTTGAATTTAGATATGACTCAAGGGTGGATGCAATTGGGTTTCCATGGCCCATTCAGAATGAAAGAGGAAGGTAATGGAGTTCGAAGAACTCACCCGAAGTCACATGAAAATAACAAGAAGTTGGATTAGCCTTTAATCATAAAATGAATGTTTATAAATAAACCAAAAATCACCCGAAAAAGCCAAGCGCATTAATGGCAAAACATTAATATACTTTAACAACAACCTATTAGCTATGTCACACAAATAGAAAAGAGAAACAAAAAAAAAAAACAAATGTGACAACACACATATTCAATGTAAGGAAGTAATTATGTAGATATTGCTTTGGAGTTTAAACTTCACAAAGAAGACAAAAAAAACAATTCTCACTAATGTTTAATTTCAACAAAAACCAAATAACTTAGGCATGAAAAAATCACTCACATAGGTACTATCATGGACCAAAAATAAATATGGAATAACAACCAAACAAAAGATATTCTAAAGCTCACAATTCAAGTAATAATTCTTCAACAAACTCTATAGCACTTGACCCACTGAGATTAATTGTAGATCCAAAGATAACCAATCACAGGGTAACTCAAGTATTACTGAAAATTCCCATGGCACTATAGAACAGTAAACTTAGAAGACAAAAGGGAATAGAGCAGGCCAATATAAAACGAACACTCCAACAACTTGAGATAATCATTTATCGACTCGCAATACAAGATAACAGGGAATATGCAGCTCATTCCTATTAAATAAGAGATTTTAGATATACAATTACCAACAGATGAATCACAACACTTAGTTTGCAAGTAATGAGAGTAGAAAATAGTTTATTTATCGTATTATGAAAATTGAAATCATTTATAGAGGGTGACTTCGAACTACACGACTGAGCCCAGCTCTTATAACCTACCAGACAAGATTAACAATGAAACAAGAAGAAAATAGAATGAAACCGACTCAACGCCATACAGAATCAGTAAGGCTTCGAGTAAAACAAACCAAAAGAACAGTTGAATCGACAAACAAGGTTATATCAAAGTTTTACAACCAACAATAAGTCGTCACACTCCTACGATACTAACATTTAAACACTACACAACGATAAAAAGAAAATAGTCCTCACATTAGGCACAAAAGAGGCGTGAATCAAAATGAGTATTACCTTTTAGAGGGTAGAGAACTGAGACAACGTGCGAAGTGCGCACCCCACCAATAGATGAGTAAAACAACTTGAAAGAAAAAACGATAATCTTAAGCTCAAACCTTCGTGGGTTCGATTTCGAAGAATACTATTCTCCAACCTTCACATTCTAATCCCCTTTTTTAAATGGCACCAATACCATGTATTTATAGCAAACATATAGGAATGAATTCAAATAGCCGTTTGAGCTGGAGATGAGAGATTGATTGGAAAGAATGGAGGAGAAAACGAGTTAGAGGAAAACATACCCCTAAACATCCGAATTCGATGTGATATCTTCCGATTCAGATGAGATCATGGTGAGATTTAGCTAACCTTAAGTAAACAATTTAGGTCAGTGGTATGTAATCTTTGAAAATATGCAGAAGGAGACTGACAGGGGTGATAAGGGGTGGTCGTTTAGGTGAAGAAATTTAGGGTTCTTGGTCTAACTTTCATTTTCTAGGAAGGAGAAAGGGGAGAGGAAAGCGCAATTTTGATTTAGAGCATGAGAAAGAAAAAGAAATAGAGAGGAGATCGTGCGGATTCAAAGAGGAAAAGAGAGATGATATCGTGGGAGTGTGTGTGAATTACAAGGATGCTCCATTTTATTTAAAAATTGGCCATTTTAGTTGTTAATTTAACCAATTTGAGTTAGGTCTGACCAAATTGAATCAAATAACTAAATCCGGTTAAAATTAAAATGAGAGGGATTATTATCGATTAATTATTCAAACTTTTTAATTTAAACAAGATGAAATAATTATCAAGACATAAGTTCATTACTTAAGATAGAAAACTAAGTATACAAAATTATATAATCCACTAATTTAAAGGAAATAAATATGTATTTATGCTAAACACTATTTTTAGGCTATTTATTAAATATTTATATAAAAGATGAAATTTATATAAACCAATATGTAAAAATTATATAATTATTTCTGAAAAATATTAAGCAAAACTAATTAGAAAGAGATTTAAAAAAATATATATATATATATTTAGGATTTTTCAAAGACGATTATTTCAAATTGTTTAAAATTGAAGAAACTCGATGATTAATTTATATTGTGAGGGTAAAATTGGGTGTTAACAGATGTCCCTCTTTTGACTTGGTTGATGAAAGAAATTCAAGGCAAATGAAATTGACAAATCCAATTTTGACCGACCACATCTTCATCCTTCCAGAAAGGGATTTTGGTACGGATTTTAGGAATTATGGCCGAACCCCGAAATCAGATTTCCTACATATCTCAGGCTATATGAGAATTTAGGCCACTTGTAGTTCGATATGCTTGAGTTGACGCACAATTATGAAATAATTCGAAAGCTATCCCTATATCGAATAATGAAGAGACCGAAATACTCGAGATTAAGATTTAAGAGAGAATGTCGGAATACATCTGAGTTTTCAATATTGAGTCCGCCTACATATTCTTTGACCTTAAGAACCAGGCTGTTTGTAGTTCGACTCGTTCGGTTGAAGAGGAAATCTATTATGCTAGATAACCTTCGGTTCTGGAAGAGTAACAAGTAAGTAGAGTATGAAAAAGAGGCTTGCAACCTCTTAGCCATGAATGTGGCGCGCTTCACACCCATAATTA
>NW_006239456.1:289179-300176 GCF_000226075.1 Solanum tuberosum
TCGATGATTAATTTATATTGTGGAGGGTAAAAATTGGGTGTTAACAGATGTCCCTCTTTTGACTTGGTTGATGAAAGAAATTCAAGGCAAATGAAATTGACAAATCCAATTTTTGACCGACCACATCTTCATCCTTCCAGAAAGGGATTTTGGTACGGATTTTAGGAATTATGGCCGAACCCCGAAATCAGATTTCCTACATATCTCAGGCTATATGAGAATTTAGGCCACTTGTAGTTCGATATGCTTGAGTTGACGCACAATTATGAAATAATTCGAAAGCTATCCCTATATCGAATAATGAAGAGACCGAAATACTCGAGATTAAGATTTAAGAGAGAATGTCGGAATACATCTGAGTTTTCAATATTGAGTCCGCCTACATATTCTTTGACCTTAAGAACCAGGCTGTTTGTAGTTCGACTCGTTCGGTTGAAGAGGAAATCTATTATGCTAGATAACCTTCGGTTCTGGAAGAGTAACAAGTAAGTAGAGTATGAAAAAGAGGCTTGCAACCTCTTAGCCATGAATCTGGTGCACTTCACACCCACAATTAAGAACTTATATGGACATAATTTCCAAAGCTCTTGGTGTATGTAACTCAGATTGGAAAGTTACCTCCGGTAAAAATGAAAAAAAATTGGATGCAAAACAGAAATGGATAAACCCAAATAAAAACCCACATGACTTCTAATAGGGCTGTGGTTTGATTGTGATGGAAGTCTCTCCTCAGCTCGCGTCCTAAGAGTCTGATACTCCTTTTCGGACTTTGTCCCAGTTCGCTGCTAAGAAAAAGTTCCACGTTGTGCTACATCCTATTTGATGTCGTCCGCACCGTATTCAACACATTTCTTTTCTCTAAATGTTCTGACGTCAACCTCCGTCGATTTTGACACAGTAGATTATGAATTTGATATGATGCGATAATGATGATGACTTTCTCGTTAATGCAATATTGTTGTTGATGATACTTCATTGATAGGATGATATTTACATCATATGAGAAATTGTTTAAAAAAAATGAATTTAGACTACATCATGTTAACTTTATATATTGGAATTTGGAACATGATAACTAATGTATATATTATACAAATTGATGGCCTTTCGGTAGTGCCAATCACAACCCTTCGAAAAAAGTCACAACTTATCAGAAAAGTCACAACTCATCGAAAAAGTCAACAACCTAAAGTTTTGGGGAATATAAATAGTAATTTAACATTTAAGTTAGGAGTTCATGCTTTTAAATGAATAATATAGATAAATAGATAGATATAGATATAGATTGAGTTTCTCACCATAACTTTTAGCAAACAGTTGAAAAAATAATTTGTAGATGGTGGATTTGTAGTAATACCTTTAAAATAAGCTATAGTCATAATTAAATATCTTTTACTAATTTTATGGAGAGATATACTTATAGTTGGAAGTTAGAAGAGAGAGATGATGATAAATATCTTTTACTATTATAAATGATAAATAATTAAAAAAGAGTGATAGCTATGAATAGAAATTATCTCTCCTATTTTTGTGCAGAATACAACGTACTACTATTAAATACTAATCATTTTAAGATTTTATTTGCTAAATATATTTATATAGCTAGAATATGTCAATTCAATCTAAGGATTGTATGTACTACTATCAAGTCATAATTTTATCTTTACTACAAACAGTCTTGATGATATGGGTATGGTGTTTCTCAAGAATAATGATATGCAAACGTGGATTTATTTCAATCTTTAAAACTTTACACTTTTGAATTATAAAATTCGATAATATCTAAATATAAAATTGAAATAATATTTACATTATTATATCTTAAGGACCTATAATGTGAGTCGAGGCACAACTATGATGTTAAGTTAATGGATTTGGATCATAATTTTCTTATTATTGATTTTTAAATATATTATTTTTGCATTTTAAATAAATTTTTAATCAAATCTATTGAATTTTATGGAGTTCATACCTACCATTGTGGCTTCACCACTGAGTATGATTATTTCCAAGTTATAACTTGTCCTCCAATTTTTGCTCTGCAATTTGCGCAGTAAAACATATAATATCATAATTATAGGTTATATACTAAGGATATAACAACAGAAAAGTTTTCAGCCATTTTTTTTGGAGAAATTCAAAAATTTATTTGTTCAAAAGCTTGAACTTTCCAAAGCTTTGTTTTTCTTGTTCAAACTATAATGTTCATTGTTTAGACAACATATTTTCGATGCTTCCTCATTATATTTTATAGAATCTTTAATTTGTAAGGTCGCACAGATTATCATAATTAAGATATAAACTTGCAACAATAAAGAATTTATATAAAATACAGAACAAAGAGAAATCATAAAGAGAACTACAAAAAAAAAGCAACATTATTCCTACAACTTAATCAATAATAAACAATCTTTCGAGCTCTTGTCGACATCCATTCCCACAAGGTGATCACCCATTCCCACAAGTTGATCATCATTCAATATGATTCATTTTATTTTTCAAGTAAAACTAAAGAATGAATAAAATAAGTATTGACAACATAACAATTTAAAAGACTAATGTAATCGTTTCCCCAAAGTCTTAAAATGGTTCTATTTATAGGACTATAATATGAATAACAAATAATTTCATGAATATGACTATTAATTATTTTATAGGATATGATAATAAAAATTATGGGAGCAATGAAAATAATGACCATTAAGTTTTTCATTAAAGAATATGAAAGAACGATTAATTGATATATTTTTTATTTTTGATTAAAAAAAATAGAAAGATAGTAAAATATATATATATATATATAAGAAAATAAATAGAATTTTTAGCCAAAGATTATAGTAGAGATGAAAAACTCAAGAGACTAGAGATATTATTGTGTAAATTTTAGTGTTATTTAAAACTTGTAGTGAAGGATATGTAATTGAAAATTCATAGGGAACAAAAATTATTTAGACCTTTTTAAAGAAGTAAAAGTAAAAATAAAATAAAAGAGAAAGAGATAATTATGTCCTACAAAGTCATAAGTTACTATCTTGAACCAAACAAAATTTTAAACTTACAAGAATCAAAACTTTATATAAAATACAAAATAAAGAGATGAGAGAACTAAATAAATAAATAATACAATATCATTCTTACGATTTAATCATTAAAACATTTAAACAAAATATGAAATCAATGTACAATCTTCCGAGCTCTTGTCGATATCCACTTCCACAAGCCTAAATCACCATTAAATAGCCTGAAAATATTACAACTTAAAATGTTCGTGTGCTCATTTCAACAAAGTTTTATAATATTTCTATTCATAGGACTACAATATATAATACCAAATAATATCAAGAATATGACTATTAATTATTTTAGATGTTATAATAATAAAAGGTCACGAGAGTAATGAAAATAAAGACCATTAAATTTTAAATTAAAGGAAATTAAAAAAAAAAGACTTTTTAGACATTTCACACTAAGCTTTTGATATAAAATTTGCATTACTTGAATTTCTTGTCAAGCTCTTAAAATAGAATTCAAGTAATAAAAAGTACAACTTACATGTAAATAAAATTCTATCCATTTATCAAATGTCATGAGAAAGATGAACTTTTTCCATTCAACAAAAATAGCATTTGCTATAAAATAATCAAATATCATATAAGTTATAACTCTGTAAGCAATATATAAGGTATAAAATATTATTTTATAAAGTTGTAAAAAAAGATTGAGATTCTTGGCCAAAAAGAAGAGATGGCTTCACCTAGTTAATTTGTAGCTCTACTATATATACAAGTTTGATATTTTCTTTTATAACAAAATTTTCTAAATTTTTTCCGTTCAACAAAAAAAATAAGCACTTGCAATGAAATAATCAAATCTCATATAAGTGAAAATTTTGAAAGCAATATGTAAGATATAAAATACCATTTTATAAAGTTGTAAAAGAAAGGACTAAGATTCTTGACCAAAAAAATATGATGACACCAAAATGTATTTATCAAAAACATTCAGAGAGCCCTCTAACGGTAACCTTGTTAATGACAAATGCGTCTTTGGGGTCGATGTATATATCATCAAGAACCACGGTGTAGGTGAATGTTTGTCCCCCCTGTTTAATGAGACCAAGTCTTATAAGCACGAATGGAAGATTTCTGAATTCACAAAACTGAAGAACATAGTGTATTCTCAAGAGTTTACTATTGGGGGTTACAAATGGTATATTATTCATAACCTTTTTATTCGTTATATACATTTATACTTTCTTTAGGAAATGATTCTCTTGAGTTGTGTATGTAAAACTTGTCGTGTTTGTATGCAGGAAACTTCGTCTATATCCTACATGTGACGCTAATGAAAATGGCCAAAACATTTCCATCTTTCTTGAATTATTTCATGCTAATGGATTTGATTCCCGAAAAAAGGTGCATACAACATTTAGCATATCTATCAAAGACCAGTTTGGTGATGTCGACCGCAAGTTAACTAGTATGTTCTCTTGTTCCTTAATTTTTCGAACAAATTCTAGTTCCTACGTTTGCATTTAATGTAATTATGTTTTTTTTTCCAGCATAAACTGTAGAAGCAGTTTTATGATCCTTTCTTACACACATCAATACTGTTTGTTTCTATTTCGAATTTCCTATGTGTAATTTGATGCGTTTTTCTCATACAGCTTCTGTAGGATATTGGTTTGCAGCTCCTAATTTTTGTTGGGGATGGGCGGAATTTTTGCCCCTAAGTGAATTGAAGGATCCAAAGAAAAGCTTCATTGTCGGAGATTGCTCCATTGTAGAAGCAGATGTTTCAGTGCTTCATATAGTCACCGGTTTATCATAATCCTTGATTTATGAGGATACAACAATAAATAAATAATTTAAATTCTCCCAAAATAATTTCTTGTGAAACATCTTTTTGGTGGATGCTTTCTTGGGAGAGTTGGCAAAATAGCTACTCTGCAAACTTAGTTGAACATTTAGAGAAAAGTCTTAAAAAATTAGTACTTTAGATACCATATATGATATCACTCAATATTCTTTCAAAACATACAACACCCTACTCTCAAGTTTTTGATACTACACTTTGGTCCCCACTCATCCAACACAAATGTGAAATTGTTTTTTATTTTTCCATTTATTGAAAAATTTGACTGGAGAAAAGCTCTCCAAGAAGAAACCAAAATGCTCCCATTTTTTTGCAGCTGATTTAGCTGATTCTGATGACTTTTCCGATGATATTTTAGCTTTCACAGGTGAAATCATCATCATTCTAGTCATTGATTCCATTTTACACCATTTTCTTTCAAATAGCTTCAAAGAAAAAAAAATTCCTGCCATTTTTTAATATTGCAAAAACCTTCCAAAATCACTTCATAACTCATTTTTAGATAAACTTTAGTTGTTTAGAAGGACTATATATACATGTTCTCCATTTCGAGCTTGATCTAAACCCATTCTTATTCATTCGCGTTTTGTATGGATTCTATACCAGTCATCGACCGCTAATTATCGATATTGTAATCTAGTATTTATCAGTGTAGTGTATATATGGAAGTAGCTGAATTTGTTGTTGTTGGTGGTGACTATATGAAAGTATGGGAGGAGACTCCCAAAAGCTGGTATTGGAAATCTTTTAGTAAGACTATTGTTCCCATTGCGTTGTGTCGCAATGGTTCATATGACGATATGATTGCAAGCGTAATTGAGGCCGGTGAGCTAGCCTGCGAGCCATGCAACTTGATGATAAGCTATCAAATGAATTAGAGGGGAAAAATATATCTCACATTAATAAAGAATGATAGGCATGTGAGCTTGTACATGATGTATATTGTTGTTGATGGCTCTAGGCCTATATTGAGGATAAATGTCATTGTGAGGTCTCCGATTGAACCAACAGATTCTTTTAACGAGAACGACTTGGTTGGAAATGAGAACTTAGGTGATCAACCAAATGAGAGCTTTTGTGATCAGTCAAATGACAATTTGGGTGATGATTCAATGAATGGGAATGGTCATTCATTGGAAGTTGAAGATCAGCCAGTAGATGCGGAAGATTTCGAACATTTTGAAGAAGATTAGGGAGAGCCGAAATTGAGATCACAACCCAACCATTCTTTCTCTGATGGAACTAATTTTTACATGTATCAAACATTCAGTACCAAGAGTGAGCTACAATTGTTATTAGCTGAAGGAGCGATGAGAAAAACTTTTGATTTTGCTACAGTAAAGAGTTGTATTAAATACTTAGAGGTGAAATGTGTATCTCGTATTTGTGGGTTGATGCTGCGGGCAAAGAAATATGAGTGTTAGGATAGATTTCGTATCTATAAGTATATTGACAATCATAGTTGCGGTGTTGAACATGCCATCAACAGTAATAGAAAATTGTCGACCAAAGTCTTTGCGTCCCTTTGTGTAAATCTTTATCGTGATGGCAAGGGTCCAAATGTTAAAAAGATTCAGAGGAATTTTTTAAATATTTTTCATTGTAGTCCAAGCTATTGGAAATGTTGGAAGGGAGGTGTGACTGCCAAGGAAATGGTTCGAGGGACAGCGGAGCACGGATATTCATGCTAACCGGCTTTTTCATATATGTTCGACACTCTTAACTTTGGTTCTAGCTATTGTATCATGGTAAGCAGGGATACTCATAGATTTATGTATTACTTCTTAGATTTTGGTGCTTGCATTAGGGGATTTTCCCACATGAGAAAGGTAATAACGGTCGACGACACTCATTTACATGGTAAATACGAGGGAGCATTGTTGAGTGTTGTTGCACAAGATACAGAGAATCATGTTTATCCAATTGCCTTTTGTGTTGTGGACAAAGAGAACGATGCATCTTGGACATTCTTCTTTGAAAAGTTGAAGGATATTATGGTCGATGAATCAGATTTATGTTTTATTTTCGATAGACACACGAACATTGCCAACGGTATTGCAAAGGTTTAAAATCATGCTCATCAAGGATATTGCATGAGGCACCTCGGTGAAAATCTTTGGGTAAATCACCAATGTGGAGATTCCCTCTATCTATACTACAACGTGGTAATGGCATATTCTTTGGAGGAGTTCAACGATCATTTTTTGGAATTCAAGGACAAATCCCTCGAGGCAGCCTTTGTCCTTGAGCATGATGTTGGTTTTGAAAAGTGGAGCAGAGCTGTCACGACCCAGAACATCGTGATTGGCACCCACACTAACCTTCCAGTGGGAGAACCATTACTACAATCCAAACCCAACAACTAATCAAAAACTAAAGCATTTAAGTTACAGAAGCAAGTTAAATACTAAGGAAAGAAATATGGAGTTCCCATAAACTCCAAACAAAAGTCTAACAACTAAAACAAATGCGGAAGTAACACCTAGAACCTGAAAGTCAATGTACCAAAACATCTAAAGATCAACCATAAGCCTAAACAAGAAGGGATACAACCCCAAACTAATGAACTAATGAACTAACTAGAGAAGTCTAAGTCCAAAATGTGGACATAGACGAAAGGAGAACTCATGGCAGCCTGGAAGAACTAGCTCACCCTTGAATTCGAACGATGATCACTGATCTTCTTAACGAGGTCTGTCAATAGCCGCTTGAAGATGCCCTGTACTCAACAAAGAAAGAGCAAGTGCAGTATCATTACACAACCATAATGTACTGGTAGGATCACACGGCTATCCCACTAAGTGCAACATATATAAGCCATTAGAACAATATAATCACATGCATATATCGAACATATACAATATGATCAACATTTACGAACAAGGTACAGTTTCACATTTCTCAAGACACACAATTATATCAAATCATTGGTCTTTTTATAGAACCCAAACCCAAACTGTTAGCATATCGGAACGTGGTACCCGATCCAAAGATTATGCCGGAACGTGGCAACCGATCCCATAATTATGGCGGAACGTGGCAATCGATCCAAGTTAGTTTGTCGGAACGCAGCACCCAATCCATTCATCGTGCCACAATCACATTCACAACGTACATTCTTATAATCATACAATCAAGTCATGATTCATGGCATTCATCATTCATATTTCCTCATTTACAATTAATGTGATCAATAATGCAACATTCGCAAACAAACATGTATCATAATGAAGCAAGAATAAACATACATCACACAATCATAGAATCACAACCATCACCCACCTCGAAACAAGCTTGAAACCCTAAGAAACTTGATTCTTCCCTTTCCGAATTCGTTCTGCTTGTTTTTGGTCTACAAACAATCAATATAATAAGGAAATCAATAAAAAATCACTAATTACCCGGATTACTAACAATTCTAACAACCCTAGATCATACCGATGATCCCACTTCCCAAATTAGGGCTTTTTCCACCATAAATTCCACATCAAAACCTTCCCCCATAGATAATTATCCATTAGATTACGTTCTACGGATCAAAAAATGGATTTGGAGAGTTAAAATCTTACCTTTAGCCTTAAGAATGGTGGAAAACTGTCAAGAATCACCCGGGGTTCGTCTCCTTACTCTAAAAATCGAAAAGTGCAGAATAAAGATGTTTTGGGGTTTATTTCCAACTTAAGTCGCGTCGGACCCGCCACAATGGTCCTTACCCCGCTGCAGCGGCCCCGCCCTTGCGACATAAATCACCGCCAAAGTGGCTTGCATGAAATAGTGAGCTATTTTAAAAATTCCAATACCCCCATTTTACAACACACCTTCAACCAACGACACTCAGAAACTACCCTTTCACGCTAAGTTCAATTCTGGGATTTCTAATCGCCCGAATTCAATTCTGTAAAGTCATACGGGTTCCTTAATGACTTATCTATCTACTCATGTGATCAAAATCATAATTAGATCACCCAATTGCTACCAGATTTCCCCAGACCTCACAGACTCCTATTTCGTCCAAATCTGTACTAGGTTGGGAAATCCCATGTTACCACGAAAAAGTTTTTCAGCTCAAAATTTTTCCCTATTCGCTTTTCTATAACGACGGGAACATGTCGTTACAATAGATACCAATTTACCCATCACTCTTCCCCGAGTGGCAACTTAGGAAAAATAGACTAAGGAAAGAATGGAGTAGAACCTGAATCGGTGAACAATTGGGGATATTTGTCTCGCATGTGCATCTCGGTTTCCCAAGTAGCTTCTTCAACAGGACGATGCTACCATTGAACTTTCACGGACTTAATATCCTTGGTCCTCAGCTTACACACATCACGATCAAGAATTGCAATCAGTTTCTCATCATATTGGAGGTCTTTGTCTAACACAATTGAGTCCCACTTAATGATATAATCTCCGTCACGATGATATCTCTTCAAAATGGACACAAATACCGGATGAACTCCCAATAGGTTGGGAGGTAAAGCCAATCTATAAGCCACATGCCCTACACATTCAAGAACCTCAAAGGGACCAATGTATCACAGACTTAGCTTACCTTTCTTGCCAAACCTCATCACTCCTTTCATGGGTGATACCTTAAGAAGAACATTCTCACATGTTTGAAATTCCATGTCCCTTACCTTATGATCCGCATACTTCTTCTGTCTACTCTGGGCTGCTAAGAGATTAGCTTGAATACTCCTCACTTTATCTTGAGCATCTTTCACTTAATCAACCCCCAAAGGTTTCACATCTCCAGCCTCGAACCATTCTATGAGTGATCTACATCCCCTCCCATATAATTCCTCAAACAGTGCCATATCAATGCTGGAGTGATAACTATTATTATAAGAGAATTCACACAAAGGTAAGAACTTATCCCAATGTCCTCCAAAATTAATCACACATGCCCTCAACATGTCTTCTAACACTTGAATAGTCCTCTCTTACTGCCCGTCCTTCTGTGGATGAAAAGTTGTACTAAAAGTGAGTTGTATGCCCAATTCATCATGTAACTTCCTCCAAAACTTGGATGTGAATTGGGTACCACGGTCTGAGATGATAGAAAGGGCCACCCCATGCAACCTTACTATCTCTTTCACATATACCTTAAACAATTGTTTGGCATTATAATCTATTCTTACCGAAATAAAATTGGCTGAGTTACTCAATCTATCAACCACTACCCAAATATAATCAAACTTCCCCAAAGCCTTGAGAAGACCAACCACAAAATCCATGGCTATCTTTTCCCACTTCCATTCCGAAATTGGCATTCTTTGAGGTAAACCTGCAGGCCTTTGATGTTCATACTTCACTTGTTGACAATTTTGACACTTAGCCACAAACTCCGCTATATCTTTCTTCATGCCAGGCCACCAATAAATTCGCTTCAAATCTCGGTACATCTTGGTCACACTCGGATGAATAAAATATCGCAAACCATGAGATTTTGCCAACAATTTCTGAATTAAGTCATCTACTCTAGGAACACAGATTCTTCCTTTAAAGTTGAGCACACCTTCCGCATCAAGAGTGGTCTCTTGTGTCTTACCAATCGCGGTCTTCTTCTTAAGTTCATTCAAATTTTCATCCTCAAATTGTTCGGCCTTGATCTCTTCAATGAACGTGGCCCTTACTTCAATACTAGGTAACACCCGACCTCTTTCTAAGATGCCCAACTGCATGAATTTAGATTCCAAGGTCTGGATTTCCTTAGCTAAGGGTAGCTTGGATACACTGAAGCAAGCTAAACTACCCATACTCACAGCTTTTCCACTCAAAGCGTCTGCCACCACATTAGCCTTTCCCGGATGGTATTGAATGGCCACATTATAGTCCTTGAGTAACTCAATCCACCTTTTCTGTCTCAAATTCAAATCCTTTTGAGTAAACACATGTTGCAAACTACGATGATCAGTAAATACCTCAAACTAAACACCATACAGATAATGTCGCCAGATCTTAAGAGCAAACACTACAGCTGCCAACTCCAAATCAAGTGTTGGGCAATTCCTCTCATGTACCTTCAATTGGCACGATGCATAAGCTATAACATTCTTATCTTGCATCAACATAGCACCTAAATCAGAATGTGAAGCATCACAATAAACAATAAAATCTTT